>NC_135559.1:7263758-7326258 GCF_964340395.1 Glandiceps talaboti
TGTTGTCATGGAACCAAACTTGTTGGTATGACTCCGTGATTATTGTTGACATTTCAATGTTATATCATAGTTCCAGCTACCCAGTGCAATTCTGTGAAGCACGAACATAAAATGGCCACCAGATCGAAAGATCAGTATGTAATCATCACTTATATTTGACTGTTCCATGACGTCATCGAGGTCAACGGGGTCACGCATAACATCATGACATTACACATAACGATACAAGCTGGGTTTGCCGCACTAAGACCCTGATGTGTATTTGATTAATTTACTGCGATGTGACCAACAAATACACCTTTAATCTAAAGTCAGTCATTTATCATAGAAAATGGTCATGGACGGGGGATTTCCCGTTTGACTTTTTCTATGAAAGAATACACAATTAAATTTGCATATGCAAATATTATTAACCTTTGAACTATATGCAGGCTTAAATCCTGTTTATTAACTTAATGAATGTACGATCTTCTGTTAGCATAAACGAGTAAAAAGACCGCTTGTTAAAATCACAGATTACAACTGGAAGCTTTCTCATAATGGGTGCACAATAAGAACTTATAGCTAAAATGATGTAGGCTCAGTGTTTCACTCATGGGACATTACATTTTTGACACAAGATAGACATATTTCAACTGTAGACTAACAATAACAGAGACACAATATACACAGCAGGATCCTTTGCCCAACCACATTGAACACTGATAAGCATTGGTATTCTTTCACACTGCAGTAGAAACAGGCTTCTAATGAAAATATTACATGGACTTGATGACGACTGAAATATTTATTTTATAACTGATAAATCAACATTTGAACTTGACTACTTACTTCTACATCCCCACATGCATGTCACCTATGCAATTGTTTCTTTTGCATAGAAGTTGTCTAAGGGTGTGTAATAGATGTAATGTCCCATGAGTGAAACACCAAGCCTACATCATTTTAGCTGTAATGTCCCATGAGTGAAACACCAAGCCTACATCATTTTAGCTGTATATTAGAACACTAACCTAGTATGAGGATTCTTGCCGAGAATTCATCTAAAATACATCTACCGGCGTTGTTTTCTAGTGACAAAGTTTGAATTGGCCTCAGGGTTTAACTGCTTTCATTAATTTTATACAACAGTGAACGACATTTCAAAAGCTATATATATAAAACTTTAAGCTAATTTTTTAAGTTCGTTTTACAGGAGAAATGAAGTTGATATTTGTTGATATTCACATTTGTTGAAACGACCCAAACTCTGGCAATTCTATCTAAAACTACCCGAACGACCCATAAACGAGCTAAAACGAACCAAAACGAGCCAAAAACTCTGGCAATTCTATCTAAAACTACCTGAACGACCCATAAATGAGCTAAAACGAACCAGAACGAACCAAAAACGAGTCAAGAATTAACTAATTAACATATAATTCGACCAGTACATATGCTACAGGAAGTGTGTTCCGCCATATCTGATACGTATACCCTTCAATGACCGACTAGGTAGTTTGGGTAATTTTAGATAGAATTGGATAGAGTTTGAATCGTTTCAACAAATATAAATTACCATTTCAGTGAGTAAGTAGTTAAAACATAAATGACTATTTATTTTAAAACAAAAAATGATGACAAATACACTGACAAGGTATCGTTGCGTTGATGTATGTTGAACTTCTAACATTTTGGTGGTACGGTTTAAAATGAAAGCCTGCTGTTAATATAAGTTGTGACTATGTCAGTACAAATTCATCTGTCTAATATTTCATTACACGTATGGCGTTATGACGATCGTATTGGTTGCACCTTAGACCATTATTACGGTTTAAGAATAAAGTTAACTTTTTTTAGCCTTTTCAGCAGCTGACAGTATTTCACTTTTTGGGAAACCGTGACTCATACACTGCAGTGTATTCCATTCTTGCTCAAAGCCATTAAAAATACAGTTCTTGGGAAGTAACAAGTAAACTCTTGTCTGTATTAAATTCATCTGAGTAGGCAGAGGTCATAAGGGCGACCTCACCATGGCGACCTCATTGGGCAGCCAAGAAGTTGATTTAACGAAATCGATACAAGAGTTTGTTGAGTTTAGAGGCTAATATGGCACGATTTTGATGGCGTTGATTTATGTTCAGAGGGTAAAGTGAAATCTGCACAGTGTTTCCAACCCCGCCCCGACTGGAACCTTGGGTGCTCACCGTAATCCACTCACTAATTCTTTTCCCATTTCTTCCAATGCCTTCAAATAATGTAATATACAAATTTCCCCTCTACGCCAGCACCCCTTTCCCTAACTCTGGATTATATGCGCTCCAAGGAGTCCGACACGTCTTCAGCCCCTCCGGACTTCTTGGCTGCCCACTTGGAACGCATATATCCAGACTTACCCTTTTCCTTGATGTATACACTATTGACGTATAGTAGTTACTTATACAATGTAATTGCATTGTATTGCGTATTGTTTGTTTGTTTGTCTGTCTGTCTGTCTGTCTGTCTGTCTGTCTGTCTGTCTGTCTGTCTGTCTGTCTGTCTGTCTGTCTGTCTGTCTGTTTGTTTGTTTGTTTGTTTGTTTGTTTGTTTGTATTTGTAAACAAAACTAACTGAGCCTGAGCTCCCTGTGGATGGAATGCGTACAATTCGACATTGATTACATGTACTAGTAATATTTCACGTTTTAATTACATAAATCACTAGTCTAGGTTATCTGGCTCCACATACTGACTCCACATTGTGTTGGCATAGCCTTGTGTTGGTCGTTTGACGCTCTGCTGGCGAACACGTACCGTACCCGGCGTCTAGATAGCTGATAGCCAAATCTCTGGACTACATGATGTATTACATTGTACAAGTAACTATTAACTCGAGAGTAACATTCAACTTGAAGAACTGCTTTGTAAACGTGCACTGCCGCCCCTTTCCTCTTCCCCTGGGCCACTGAACATAGCTAGATATTGCCATGCGTATGAGAGGTAGAAACGGTTTCCCTCTCAATTCCAACAAAAAAAACATAACTTCCCACTAAAAAAGTCTGACTATTGTAAAAACCACCACACCACCACCACCGAAGGCAAACTTTGTACGCACAGCTCTTTGCGTGTATAGTTTTGGAAAGTACAATGTGACGGTAAATATGCTCGTGTGCAGTATGATAACACTGCTTTAGAAAAAAACCGGATTAATTTTAAAAAGTGAGTCAATACTTGTGAGTAATGCAAAGAGAAGAGTGTCAATCTGTGAACTCTGTCGACGATGTATTTTTAAAACAAGTGTGACCCAACCACGACAGTTCATAGTGTAGTACGTGTGATACGTGTTGTATACAGGATCATAATACACATAAAGTCAATAAACCCTTTTCTATAAAATAATATAGTAACAACAACAACAACAACAACAACAACAACAACAACAATTATTATTATTAGTAATCATAAAGTAGTTCTTTTTATCATGGTTCTAATTACTTGCTAATAACGTTTCAACTGTTCAGGTCGACAGGCTTTGCCAAACTGTCTGTTTGTTGGCTTTATACCGCTATGTTTTCTAACCTGATGTAAGCATTTAAAAATAACAATAATGATAATAATACTAACAACAACAACAACAACAACAACAACAACAACAACAACAACAAAATGTGTAACGTCAACAATTAAGGAATTGATTTCCTCTCGAACAAAAGCTCAGAATTCATGAGTTGGAAAAATAAATAGAAATGTATTATTATGTTGATGACGTCACTAACTCGCTAAATATATTTTTCTTTCATTTATATTTCTAGAGATTTCCTCCAAAGCAAATTATACAACTATAGCTGTCGTTAGTAATATCCCCACCACTGACGTCACAGATGGAGGCACGACTCCAGCACTCGAAGACTACCCAGGTCTTAGTAATGAAACCATTACACTAATCATTGTAGTCGTCGTTGGAGGAATTAGTTTCATTGTTATTGTCGTGGCTGGAGTGCACTTGATTCACAGGAAAAGACGATCGAGGAGGGCAACGACGGACGGGTTTCCTGCTGGAACAAACAACATAAACACTGAATCGTGTATCGGGTTCAAAAAAACGAAACAAACACATTCCGGAAGACGAGGACGGAAGTGTGACAATCGTAATAAAGAACCCGTGTCAATTTCACGAGGCACATCACCAAATATGCAAAATATGGTTTCTTTCGATAACGTCAACGAATCAACGTCGACAACCGACACCTCAAATCAACGGAGACAACGACTTGCTTACGAGAGTGTACAACCCGAGACATCCAAGTTAGACGATTTGTTGTCAAACCCCACTGTTGCTCATACATATTTAAACATTGGCGCTGAGCGTTTGAAGAGTGCACCTCAAGTAACTCCCAACTTGCCCAAAAAGAATAACATGAACATTTAAATTGACCGAACCATATCAAAGGTTATCAGATAATGTATTATCTGGACCCGGAAATGAATTCCATTAATAGCTATATTACAATGTAGTATAAGTTATGTACATTAATTGAAATGTATCTGAGAAAAAAAATTAACTGAAATGAAAGCTGAGAGAGAGAGAGAGAGAGAGAGAGAGAGAGAGAGAGAGAGAGAGAGAGAGAGAGAGAGAGAGAGAGAGAGAGAGAGAGAGAGAGAGAGAGAGAGAGAGAGGAGAGAGGGGGGGAGGGAGAGTGAGTGAGTGAGTGAATGAATGAATGAATGAATGAATGAATGAATGAATGAATGAATGAATGAATGAATGAAAAAATGAATGAATGAATGAATGAATAAAGAATTATTACAGTAGCGTAAGGTTAACACAGCTTTAATTTGGTAAAACCAACTTGAGTTTCAACAGTAAATACAATTGTCCCTGGATTTCTTTATAAACTACACATAAACACCCAGATATGTACAGTAGCGAAGGATGACAGCTGCAATTCTCTCATTCATAGGACGGAGCCTATCTATCGGAGTGCCAGCTATAAAATACGACTGTATCGTACAGCATATAGTATAAACCAACTAAATAACCATTTACTGGTCAAACACTCAACAAACATACACATTTTTTCTCGAGATTTCTGTAAATATTTTCTACCATGAAAAAAATGTCATGGTACTATCAAATCCTCCTGATCAGCCAGTATTGCAGTGGTAAAGGATAAACTGCTTTGATACGATGTATGTGGTGGTGTTACTGGAACATAGACTTTATTTTATCAAAGCCCTGAGTTCGGCTGAAAACGGTCTCACTCCAAAGCCAGAGCCAGGGTCTATGATTTTACAAATCACTTTACAGAATCGGAAAACTTGTGGAATGTCTATTGTCTAAACATGACTGTATGTAAATAACAAAATGACGAGTAAAAAAAACTAGTAATGAGTCAAATGACCGTCCGTGAATTTGAAACAAAAGGACGCCATGGGGACAATTGTTTTTCAGACACGCTATCTTTTAAAATACTAAACTTGTAGATTCATGGCAGTTATATGTAATATTTCATATTTATATCAATCCCAATGCTATTATATCATAGTACAAAGCAAAAAGAATAAGTAATTTCTAGCATAATAAGAATTAACATTTTAATGTATCCATATATATGTCCTTGGTGATCACACTTTTTTTCCCAATTATTCTTTCACCGGGTAGTTTTAAACTAGATTGCCAAGGCAGCAATTTGAGATATTTTGGTTTTACTACCCAAATTAAATTTGGTAGTATTTTTTTAAAAATATATAAGCACTTCAATTATTAAAGAACATCGTGACGTTCAGAAAAATATATAATTGTCATTGCATTATGTTGTAGTAGAGGTTGCGCGCATGCTGTCAGCATCTTGTCAATCTTTCGAAGGTAAAACCAACTTCCTGTATAGTCGTGCACTCACCAATTCCATGGAGTTTAACGTCCTCAGTCACGTACGTCGTTTACACTATTACATGTAATTTTCCTCTGGATATGGCGGTACTTTGTTAAATTTATTACATTGTATAAGCGAATCAACGACTTCCGTATCGAATTTGTTGGTTGTTAATTGTGTCCTCAGCGTAATGGACTTTTGTAATTCCCCTTTCAGAATAAAACTGATTAAATACAGCAATATTTTTACTGTGTCTGTCGATTTCATTAGTTACATCACGTTAAGTTAACAACTTCCTTCTTTGTGTTGTACGCTGTGTTTCCATTTAACCACCATTTTAAAAATCATCCTCATTCAACAGATATTTTACGAGTCTCGTATATATCCTACATTAATGACGTCACATCGAGTCAATAACTTCCTTGTACGGTCGCTTTCTTATTGACCGCCTTTCCCGGTCACGCTCTTCTTAAAATTTTCAGTCACGGAAGAATTGATTTCCGAAACTTTTAGTGCATGTCGTTTCTATTTGTGACGTTCCACAGGATATTACACTCACTTTGGTTCCTCACTACTCGCCATTGTCGAGAGAGGAACTTTCATTATTCAGGGATTGATCGAAACTTACAAGTCTCCTATTTACATGAGTGACGTCATATGGGGTTAAATGAGGTCGTTCATCGCCATATTAACCAATTATATACACTCTTCAATTTCATTACATCAACATCGTCACAGCAAATAACTGTGACTAAGAGAGAGTCCATGTTTGTTGATTGGTTTCCAATCGTGTGGCATGTATTTTTTTTAGCAACTGTATACAAAATTTCTAGTAGTTGATATTCAATTGTTATGGTGATGAACGATTACCATTCATTTCTTCAGGCCAGAACAATTTTTTAAAAAAGCTGTTCAACGGGCAACCTATCCCATCACTGGGTAGGTAGGTCGATTTTTTTTTCAATGCTTGACAAGGATGTCAAAACAAACCACATGAATGATGACAAACATTTCAAGTTGAGTTTACATAGAACTTATTATTTTGATTTTACGTCTTGCATATATAGCAATCGATTTCCATCAGTTCTACAGTTATGAAATGTACACAATTTACGGTTAAACAAATATTGTAGCTCCTCCCACCCTCTCCTCTCAAGAAATGTTAAGACCCACCAAATGAAACCCGAGAAAAATTATTTTAGCTTCCCCTTCTGTCACCTACACTACAGTGGCAATATAAAATTATATGGTACAATGATGCATTTAAAATAACAATGATAACTATCTTCATTAACAATTGAAACGAGATTACTTTACAAAGGATGTGGATTTCACATGCATAAGGAGATGTCTCACAATGAGCTCTAACCTATACAGGGAGCCACCGTCCATCTTGATTTGGGAGACAGACAATTATCGCTATGATTAAGCTAGTGATTGGGAGAAGACACCGCCAAAGGTGAAAGCTTTTTTGAAAATAAGACCGTGTAGGTGGCCATTTAGAGGCATAAAATATTAAACCGCAGACATAATTTAAAATAGCCAGCAGCATGAGGATATATTGCCAACACCAATTAAACGAAATATGAAATGCCAAAAATATGTGTATGCTTGGCCCGTTGAACGTTTTTTTAAATATTTTTTCTGGCCTAACATAATATGAACCTCAGAAATTAAAAAAAAAAACTTTAGAATTTCAAACAAACTCAAAAATCATTCTCAATTAAAAGACAAAGCGATCTCAAAATCAGTACGGGATTACGATAAAAGAATATATGGTCGATTTCTTTGAAAACAGGGATGGTGAAACACCAAATTTCTGTAATGATGATAAACGGACAGGAAACAAGCTTTCACATAGAGTAAAGTTTATGGGTGTTTCGAGCTCGTACTTTGAGTTAGCTACCGATGCGTGTACAAGCTCTCCTTTGAATGAAGCACAACATTGCGATCAAGATACTAGAATGTCACCGTGACAACCATGTTGTATTTAATGTTTGTGTACATCTACAACTGCTGTCAATTTGTAAAATGATTTTTTTTGTCATTCCAGTTGATTTCGTTTTGAACTTTCTGCATACTCTATAAACATACATTGGATTTTAGTTTCCACAAATAATTATTTTGTAATTTCATTACGCTCTGGTCTAAAAGGTTAGCTTAGGGACAATCATTATTAGATTAGGTTGAGCTCGGAAAATTATTATGTTAACCGTGGGTTATATGAATGACGAATCCTTTTAACAAAGCTGGTAATGATGTTAATAATTCCATATACATCTTCTATTTTTCAAATGGTTCAACAACATGTGTGATGGCTCCTCAATATGTTACAAAATATAGTGTTACTAATATACATATGAATATAATTTTAGCACATGTATATATGTGCGTATTAATTTTGATGTATGTATGTATGTATGTATGTATGTATGTATGTATGTATGTATGTATGTATGTTTGTTTGTTTGTAATAAGAGTGGTTTATTATACAGTGACATGTTAATATACAGTTTCAAATTGTAACAGTAGCAGTAGGAATGTATGTAATTACACGCATTTCCTGTATAAAAGAGACTGACAGTCTATCCAATTACCTAATATTATTAATACTATGTATGGAAATGTATATTTGCAAATATTACTAAGCAGGCGTAGAGCTGATATTCCCTTTGCAAAAAACAGCGCTGGATAAAGGACACAGTATATATGTGTAATTTTCGGCGTGTAAGTCCATCGGATTAATGACATTCTATGCTACAACTATAGATTCACATATTGTCTGCATTATTCAGTCCAATTATACATCACTCAGTTGAAATATTAAATAATACACGAAACTATAATATCAGATATGTACAAATATAGTGCCGTTTATTTTGTGAAGAAAACATACTTACAGAAACATAAGTAATCTTTATAATTCCATATATAAGTACATAATATGATTAGTAACAAAATTACTTTAGGTGTACAAACCACACTTCAATATCATGAGTAAACAAGACTTTGTTTGCAGTTGAGAGCTCTCAGCTTATTAAAAACTATGCTGTGTGTATAGGTTGAATTTTTACTCATATATACTGCAATATGTTGATAACTAGCAACAATTGAAACCGCTAGACTGCCAGGACGACGTTGTCTGGCTGAAAAAAATCTTATCAACATTGAAGTTTGTTATTATTATTATTATTATCATTATTATAATAGCAGATTGTTACTCTGTAAATTATTTTGCGGCGACCTGCCGGTATTTTACAAAACGAAATGTAGCAATTTTAGTCGAAGTTTTGTCTATCCAGTAGATGAAATGTAGCAATGTTAGTAAATATTTGTTAAGTCAATACAATGTAGCAATATTAGTAAGATTTTAGTCTGTCCTGCCGACGTAATGTAGCAATGGTAGTAAATTAATCTTTGATAAGTCAATAAAATGTAGCAATATTAGTAACATTTTTCTTTAAGCCAGACAGTGGAATGTAGCAATACTAATGTTAGTAAGATTTTGTTGAGCCAGACAATGAAATGTAGCAACATCTAATGTTAGTAAGATTTTTACTGAGCTAGACGTACGCTCTGTTTCAAGTTTCTTGGCTTTTTGGACGAAGTTGTACGTGACACAGTCAGTTTAAAGTTTAACTGGAGAAAATATAATGCATAAAACCTCAAAACCCTATAGTGGTCTGAGATAAAAATGCACTTTAATTCTGAATCTGTGATAAGAAACTTTCGCATCTATACATGCCTGTAGGTATGAATATAATGTTAATCTTTCTGTTGAGTGCTAGGTTGATGGCGTAGCGATTGAGATTGCTACAGAGGGTCCTGCTACATCATGAATATAGACCATAGAGGATGTATAACTACATTAATGATGTGATTAGCTAAGAACCCCGGGCTAAGACCATTCTTGTCGTGATCTCTCTTGCTACTTGCGTGCTCTCTTTTTAGAATGATTTGATTCAAGATTTCACTTGAACGATCATGCGAGCAAAACTACATTTGGATGCCTTTTTGCCTTTTAGACAACCACGTCGGACTGGAAAATGACGACAAACTTATCTTTCCACGAACCTTCAATGTAGATATGGCCTTCCCGTTCATTTGCTCACCGTCATCAAGTTTTCCAACCGCCGATGAATGGCAAATAGTTGATGTCTTGATTTTAACCGTGTAACAGATTGTCGGTCTGTCAACTATCCCTCTACATAATGTAGAATCGATTTTTCTACCAAACCGTAAAGTTGCACAAGCAGAATTTATATGTTTTTTGGGATGTGATTTTGCTGTAGATTTAAAAAAGTACTCGCAGTATTATGCTTCCTGAAACATACTTAACCATGCATCCTTAACCATCCCTTGCAATTGACTGGACTCAAATCTGGTATTTATAAACAATCTAATGACTTAATTTATTACACGTACTAAAAATGTCCAGTAAATCCCTACTATATGCAACTGTTCTAATAATGCCAGAAGACAATTGGAAAGTCTTAGGAGACATACACTGACATTAATATTATACTAGAATAGTTTAATCAAGGTCTTATGTAAGGTATTTTCACTTGAGTAAAAAGTTTACAAACTCAGTCTGTGTCACCTTAATTGTCACATGTTGGTGTGTGTATTTATGAAGAATGACTCGTTGCATACCCATCCAACGGCAACACCTGATTATCTTTACGACAAAATACGATTAGAATTCCTTGACGAAACTGTTTACTCCTGAACGCGTAAATTATCGGATTCAGACAGGAATTACTAAATGCCAGAAGTGTTGAAACTTTGAATATTGCGTCTTCCTGGTTGATTGGGGCGCCAAATCCGAAACTGATAAGAAAAATAAACTGACTCAGCGTCCAGCAGGCGAAAAATGTCACTACAACGATACACAGCATTTTGACGACTCCGCGTCTTGCTCTCAGTGAGTCAAGTTCCCGCTCTTTGTTTACATGGCTCGTTAGCGAAAGATTTGAGTGGTCTCTTCTGAGGCTTCGCAAAATCCTGATATAGGCAAATGTCATGAATACGAGAGGAAACAGGTATGTAGACAGAAAGAACGCAATGCCGTTTGCCATTGCCCCAGAGGCAGTTGTAAATTCCACGGTGCAGTAGTGTCCGTCGTGATCGTATATGATAAAAGCGAATATTTCGATGAGAAACGAGAGACTCCATATTAGTGAGACGGCCAACAGTGCTTTGCCGGGTGAAAAGTATGCTGAGTATCGGAGGGGGTAGACGATTGCAAGGTAACGTTCAGCAGTCACTGCAACAAGGTTCAACGTCGAGGCAACAACACTGATCCAGAAGAACGCCTCCGAATATATCAACTTGCAAAATAGCACACCAGCTATACCAACAGGAACTGTAAGTCTCAACAACGCACGTTGCGAGACGAGAGAAAGAGAAGCAATAAGATCAGCTACGGCGAGACTGACGATGAAATAACTCGTTATTTTCTTCCGTAGTCGCTGGACTCCGAGAAATACAGCGCAGACTACACCGTTGCCCAAAATACCAAGGACGCCAAAAATCATCAAAAAGGTATCGACGGTGTCCCACGAAACAGTTACGTCCTGATCAAGCGAAGTTGCGTTACTGTCATTGAAAACCATAATTGAAAATTCAAGTTTTTCGCAGAAATTGAACGATACTCAAAATAGATTTAGACTTTCCACGAATGTTGTTAATATTATACGACTCGGAGATCAAACCGCGCACATCATATCCCGAGGACAACTGTAACCAATCTGTAGCCAACCGTCATCCTCTGCAAGTTATAAAAATACATTAGGTTTAATGAAGTCATGCAGTTCATGACATACAGCGCTGTAATCTTTTCTCAATACAAAACTCTGTCAATACGTCAGAACAGATTTTCACCCTCCGTGGTGTTACTATTGTTGACAAATCATGCGTCACACGTACACCGAAATTTCATCAATCTTAGATCAAGGAAACCATTAAATTCAGATAGACAATTCGAGCATTCCGCAAGCACACAAATGCAAAGTCCCCTGGGAACCGTCTTATGATGAGATCATAAAAAATGAACGTGATGTGAACTACATCTGTCGTCATTTTCACGCACTATCTAAATATTAAACTTTCAAAGGCCGGATTAAAACTCTGAACAGAGCATTGTAGTTTCTTCAGAAGGTTATCGATCGTTGAATGCGTGACTTTTGATTACAATATACAAAATTGAACCAAAAGACGAACAAAAAACTTAAAAATCATCTAAAATTAATTTCAGAGAAAGGAAATGACTCTTTACCAACAAATGTACCAATTTCTCCCTTTTTTCAAAATCCAAATTGAGTTAACACTGTGCATATACATGAATATTCCCAGGTGGCGACGCAACACCTCTCCCAATCATACTCACCATGGTGTTTGAGTCTATCGCATTTACGGTTGAAAGGATCTACAAACGACTGATTTTCTATCAATTTGTACATCAGTAGGGTCTATCTCCCTTCAATTTAAATCGGATTTAGAAATCCTATTGTGACTACGTGGACGTGAATAAACCAAATATTGGGATAATTGGATATGCTACTTTAAGTGGTATGTTTCTTCATAACATGATTATTTTGATGTCCTAGATTACGTGTACATTTGTCTGTCTGTCTGTCTGTCTGTCTGTCTGTCTGTCTGTCTGTCTGTCTGTCTGTCTGTCTGTCTGTCTGTCTGTCTGTCGGTCTGCATGCAGATATATACGTACATATATGCACATATAGTTGTCTGTCACACACAAACACGCACACGCACGTACACTATACACTTATATATGTGTGCGTGTGTGAATATGTATGTATGTATGTATGTATGTATGTATGTATGTATGTATGTATGTATGTATGTATGTATGTATGTATGCATGCATGCACGCACGCACGCACGCACGTACATATGTATGTATGTATGTATGTATGTAAGTATGTATGTATGTATGTATGTATGTATGTATAGACCATGATTTCATGATCAGGGAATTGAAAGAAGCAGGATGCCCAGACCTATATCTTGATATAACCAAAGACATCTATAGCGGTTCCACATTTCAGGTGAAAACACCAACTGCAATTACACAACCCATCCAACGCAATAAAGGCATTATCCAGGGGTGTCCGTGGTCAGTGATTGTTTTCGAGCAAGGCATTGATAAATGGTTACGCTGGATTGAGTGTCCTTAGCATTCACCAAATTCAGTGCAAGGCTATGTTGACGATCTAGATTTCATCGCTAACTCTGAACAAGATTTAAACACCATGACTACAAAAACAGATTCATTCATGGTAGCTAGCGGTATGCAAATTAAACATCGCAAATGTGGGATATTGCATGGTCAGCGAACTGAAAACAACTGGAAAAAGAATGAAAAGACCGGAGATACACAAGTATCAATTCAAAATGCCCGTATACCAATGTACGAGCGCAAACAAGCGTATACATATATCGACTACCAGATGAATATTGAAAAGTCTAGCAACAATGGACAAGTTAATGTACTTATATCGGAATTTAAAGAAACCATGGCAAAGATAGACGCATCACTGTTACCAACTTCTGCAAAACTTTCGGCTGTCAATGTAATGTGCATGTCAAAGCTTAATTTTTACCATCCAAGTCTGATTTTCACAGAGAAGAACCTAATGGAAATTGAAAATTTGTTCAACTTGAACTCGTCTTCTACAATATCATTCTTTTTTACTCCAAAATCTGCAGGGGGATTGGGGGTAATCAGTCCTCGCGTTATGTATTATGCGAAATGCCTTTCATTTTATTTGTCTGCTTTGAATAACGACGATCCAAATGTACGACAGGCAGCACGATATTCACTCAAGTTACATATAGGGAAACGGAAAGCTATACCTGTACACGACGATGATTGTCCGAATTTTGCAAGATATGTTATCAACAATACCGGTAACATAGCAAAGCAGTCCAAAGTTAATTTGCCAAAGTCAATTTGGGTAAATCTGCATGAAATGTGCAAGCGTCAGCACATCTCCTTGATTAAAGGAGACGTTAAATACATCTACGAAATGGCAGTAGACGAGGAAGTGTCAATAACCTTCGATTCGCCAGACAAATTCTACACAACATTTAAACAGCAGCTGCCGCAACAATATGAATCCGAGAAATCTTCACAGGGAAGAGTGACTCGAGAGGCAGGGAAAGTAAACCATGGTGTATCGTCCACTTACCTCAACAATCACAAGATTGACGATAATCTGAGATCATTTGTCGCGAGAGGTCGTTTACAGCTCCTACAGTGCGAAAGTCTCACGACCCTGTACTATCCAGAGTCGTACACTAAATCATGTAAAATATGCAATCATCCCACCGAAACATTATCACACATTTTGAATGGCTGTACGAAATTTCAGAAACTATACCAACAAAGACGCAATAGAATAGTTGATTTAATCCTCGGTAAAATCGCGAACAGTAATCCTGGCAAGGAGACATTTAAAGACACTGTATAAACACCTGGAATGTTTGATGCCCATATGAGAACTTTCGAACATCAGTATAAACGACCAGACATTACTATCATCGATAAACAGAACAAACATGCAATATTAGTTGAAGTGTCTGTACCCTTTGATGCACATATTTCATTGTGTTTTCAGAAGAAGTTCGACAAATATTTTCCACTCTCACTAGAAATAAACACCACACAGGCTTTGCTGTCCAAAAAACTTTGCTGAATCTAAAACGATAGCCTGTTTCAGCAGACATGGTTTTAATTGTAACTACAGGTACCTCTACCTTTCGTACAATATGATATCTTTTTCTAAAGCCCCCCCCTAGTGATAACTTGTAGTCATGGATACAGCCAACAAACATAAGAACACAATCAATAGGTAACAACGTAAGGCGGCGTGCTGGTACGCTATTGTCAGGGTAAACAGTTGTCATGGTGAAATCCAGGAAACTTATTCACAGAGCTTATTGAAAAAAACCTAGTTTCCGTTTTCTATCTATGGTACGAAATGAGAATTGATATGAAAGATGTGAAATCACGACAAAGAAGTTATACTTAATAACCTAATTAATGGCATCCACACGTCTAAACCTTTAGTTCTCTTGTAAAACCTGACAGTAACTTCCGTTTACCCTTTTACGGCATAATGTAGGTAACACTGCACGTCATTTAATTTGTTTTGAAATTCTTCAGTTGGTCGATCGCCATGATTATTCTCATTATTTCAGTCTGATAGTGGCTAGATACAAATATAACTTATACATCTGATCTGGTTTTGCGCAGCAACAAAATGCTAGTACATATGCAAGCCTCTTGATTCTCGATTTTGTTAGGAACGTGACAGCAAACTGGACTCGAGGAGCACAATCGCCTACACAAAAAACACTTCAAAACATGAGCGATTGTTTAGATTCACAACTTTATATCAAACATGAGGTCACACCGACATTTTAATTCTGATAGAGAAAACGATTTTGACATTTTAAATATTGTATATTCATTTCTTGAAAGAAAAGACGATTTCAAAATACCTACTCGAAGAACGTGCCCACTATGCTACGCTGTGTGAATGAGTTGTTGTCAAGGTTACGGCCGCGTACAAGTACACATACAAGATGAAGTGTGAACCTTTTTTTCTTGGAAATTCTCATGTCAGAAATCATCCAGCTTCCGTTTTACATCTTTAGTACGAAGAGATATACTGATACAAGATAAAACATTACAAGCACAGGGTTACATGGAATGCGTCAATTCAAAGTCTGTTATTCTTATTACTTGTAAAACGTGACACGACTTTCCGCTTGTCCCTTTACGGCACATCTGATAGCCTTGTGGCTTGCCCTTTTACGGCACCAATCACATTTCTGTACTTTCAGAATCAGTCTAAATCACTGTGTTTACATTTACTTCATAATTATTATTCAAATTGTTACAAATTTCAGAGGAAATATTGGGAAAGCATGATGACAAGTTACCAATTAGTAATTAAGTATTCTATGGCAAAATTCCGGTTAAAGTAGAGAGGTTGTCTTGTACGCATGTCCGGTGACGTGCTTCAAGTTTGCTTGTGACAAAATCTTGCATCACAATGCATCATGGCATGCAGTCAGCAGAAGTAATATATTCATGACTCCTAAGTGCCTATTCCTTCAGTGTAAAACATCTCATTAATTTTCATTCATGGATATATTATTTCTGCTGACTCCCATGATGCATTAACCCACAAGACTCTCCAGAATCCATAGTTTAAAGATTACGAAAATGCCTTTATTTCCTGAATTGGCCTTCTCCTTCTACACAATTCCATCCCCAAGCCTAAAATTCGCAAATACGTATAAGGCCAACGATCTGCTGCACGAAATGCATCATTGACGTCAAAAACAGCTTAAATTACCTTTTGTATATATAATGAATACATTGACCGGTCGTATATTTAACTCGTCTGATTCCTTTGAAAGACCGCTATTCTCTGATGTGATAACTAAGCCAATAATTGGAGCATTATAAACAGACTACACTAATACCTGTACACTACGTCAACACAACCTTCCTGCTCTCGACACTGTGTCAATTCGTCGCTAATCGGATGACGTCATGGTCTGCGGTATTTTAGAAGTCAGGATAATCGCTAAGAAACATCGGGTTATTGACCAACAAGCTTACCTATACTTTCACGTATTTTGTAAGATTATCTGTGTTTGTGAAATGTCCGTGACATCAATTCTGACGACGAATATGTGGTATACAATGTGTGTCTTTTAATTTACATTGCATTACTCGAGGGAACATACTGTCAAGGGCTTTGCCGAGAATTCCGTTTACCTTCTCCTGAGAATACACGAAAATTCCTCAACCTTTTGTTTCTTTTTAAAATTCTGAATTCACTTTACAATATACCTGACGTACTTGCAAGCGTCAATTTGAACATTATTACTTTTCGTCGTAGTCAACTCCTTCCAATTAATTAAATGAATAAATAAATGAATAAATAAGTAAATAGATAAATAAACAAACAAAAAAACAACAAACAAACAATTAAATACCTAAACAAAAAACCCACAAATGAATAAATTAACAAACAAACGAATGAATAGATAAAATGCATGTCTTGAATGAATGAATGAATGGATGAATGAATGAATAATAAATGAACATTTACTAATTAGATAGATAGATAGATAGATAGATAGATAGATAGATAGATAGATAGATAGATAGATAGATAGATAGATAGATAGATAGATAGATAGATAGAGATTAATAAGTAATGTTTGTTCGTTTGTTCACAGACCGTCAGTGTGAGCTCAAAGATCTATGTATCGTTACAATTGTGTGTCTTTCAATGAAATGTCTTCAGGTGATCATGAGAAGACACGATCGGCCGATTTATCTAGGGATCGAGTCATTAAAATACCCCAAATAGCTGAATTTTTTAAAGCTATAGCTGGTAAATTTTGCTTGTTGAATGATACACCAAACCCTTATTGAAAGCAGTTAAATCACAGACACTATATGAATAACCTGCCTAGTAGTTATTGGTGGTACTGTGTATAGCATTTGTTTACAGTGGTAAAACTGATAGGTACGGACTTCTTACTAGTTCGTCGACAGTTGTTAAAGGTAGTAATCTCTTACTTTAGTAGTAACGAATATGTATATTACATTTGCATATATGTTGACTCAAATGAGACAATGCGTGCCAATGCATGGCAGTGACATCCGCTGACCAATGAGCGCGGATCAAGTTTAAACTCGGTGTTTCGCGACAACCGCACGGCACGTAATATAATATATGATACTATATGAAACGAGTTCAGATCCAAAAAATTACAAACATGCTTTTATTTAATTTCCTGTATTGGAGTGCTCCTGAACGATCGCTGACCTACCACCCTGTAAGATCAGTTACAACCTGCGATCATATTTGTACCATTTTTGTAAAAATACTGGTAGGTATATATATACACTCTGTAATTACAAGGTTACACAAATCTCGACTTATAACTCAATTACAGAGAATGTCTATACCATTGTCCCATAATTTACATAATGTATCCAAGTATAGAAATGATTATATTATATTCATAATCAATAAAACACCACAGTATACGGACTGCATAGACATTTTGTTTTCTTAAGAAACGGCGGTTAAACAGAAAAGGATATGGTTAGAGGATACAAAGAATTCTCCATTAACTTCATAAAATACCTAATTCTCTAGGCAATCTTCTTATTACATGGCCCATGGCAAAAAGCTACAGATAAGAAAGTATGTTATGAAGCAGTCTACTGGGGCACTGTTTTATTTTCAAAAATATTTTGAACACAATTTATGCATTTTTATTACATGTATGTTATGTGGACATTGGTTTGCATATTTCTCATCAGCCAAATTGAAGAATCGTCACATCGACTTAAATGTGTTTATTCTAGCAGGTGTATGAATATCATTTGCAATATCTCAGTTGATTTGTGCAACACTATACGGTGAACACTGCTCAAAGACAGAATGCATGTACAAAAGATAACCTTACATACTATTAATGAACGCTCCATATGTAGTGCATAAATCGACAATCGCCATGGCCAATCTTTTACTCTACATGCAATGCGACAGTAACAGTGCAGTGGTACCCCTTCTGGCGATGGTAATTCCGCAGAAAGCCAGACACTGCATGCAGACATTTTGGTGATGACGGAGTTATCTACATAGCTTCTTCTAGACTAGGTGTGGGCTGATAACATGGCTGTATTTTCAGGCACTAAATTAAGATATAGATGTCTGTGAGTGACAGTTCAATAAATGTTAAATGTCATTTCATTAACCAACTTCTCCTGGTTCTTCGATATTACTGTTGATATTAGACATGTAATATACAGGCCTAGAATATAGGGTACATATATATATAATGAATAAAAAGTATCGTTTATGTCACAGGAGCATAGCTGATAATATTCATTTCAATCTTCACCAATAAGAGTATCAAACCAATCAGTTCGTATATATAGGAGTTTCTAAAACAGTAATTGTTATATATTTTTCGTAAATTGACTTTTGTCATAACTGTCTATTACACACACTGTTGTGATTTTTTGCCTATATATTACATTTTGTACCTAATAAAAATTAGACATTTATAAGAATCTAACAGTGTATAGTTTCGTGGCTCACTTTTGAAAGGATCTGGAAGTTCTAAATTGTCGACTTGCAAAGCATTTGCGGAGTTCATTTTTGATTACATTTTATACAAATTTCAATGGACAAAAATTAACCAAAAGCGAAAAGTTACAGTAACAATAAATAACATAATTTAGCAGTAACATTTCATCAGCTTACCCGTGTCGACACAAGAAACTGATTCGGAATTACTTGATGATGTCTATCATTAAAAGACACGACCTTTCCTTTGTCTTGTATGCTGTTAGATACTGCCGTTCAAATTATCACCATATATTGGACACTTCCAAATGTTGCAAATGTCGCCTGATACTAAGGTAGTCGTGATAAAATTCTACCCAATAAATTATTGAGTGCACAGTGAAAAATAGTAAATTGGTCACACATCAGTACGACATACGTGCTCCCATTCAAGGTCAAAATATTGCATTTTAATATCAATTTCACACTAGGAACTCTAGATAATGAATTATATACTCTATTATGAGGAAACAATGTATGTAATTAATCTATTAGTAACAACTATCAACTAAAAAATATCAAAATCGCTGAAACATATTGCCGTTGCCATGGCAATGTCTTGAGATGTGTTTATTAATGGATTTGATGCTGATTTATAGCATTGTGTTCAATATTGATATAGTAATTACACAATTATCCAGTTTGACAAGATTATTACCTTGTTTGTTGAAAGGTGACATTGGCACGCAAGTTAAAGTCTAAAGGGTTAACTTTGCACATGTCACACGGGAATACACAGTAAGTAGACCCACAAGAAACAATATTTAAACTAAATGCCTCTGATTAAGGGACAGAGAATATTTACCCGGATGCAAACTGAATGTCTTCCGTTTGGACAAAACACTTTTGTTCCAACTCACATTGACACTAAACAGTACATCATGTGTTGTTAAGATATTGCATAATTACAAAATTCACCAATTATGCAAATGACACACTAAAAATAAAAGCTACATCGACAAACTTTACAGGATATACATGTGCATTGTTATCATCAATATAGACACCACCGTATATGAGATTTAAAGAATACATTCATGTTATTGCCTAATCACCAAACATGATCAATTATGCAAACAACTTACCAGTGTACAAGTGTCATCACTGATTACTGAAGAGATCATTCGGCTGCTTACATTTTACACAAATTTCAATGGACAAAAATTAGCCAAAAAGCGAAAAGCTACAATAACAACGAATAACATAATTTAGCAGTAACATTTCATCAGCTTACCTGTGTCGACACAACAAACTGAATTACTTGGTGAAAGACATGCTGTTAGATATTGCCGTTCAAATTATCACCATATATTTGGACACTTAATACAAATGTTGAAAATGTCGATTGATACTAAAAAGGTAGTCACTTACTTCTACCCAGTTAATAGTTGAATGCACAGTGAAAAATAGTGAATTGGCCTAGCACAGTTGATACACATCAGTAGGCATACGTGTTCCCATTAAAGGTCAAAATATTGCTTTTTAAATTTAATTTCACAAAAGTAACTCTAGATAATGAATTAGATACTCTATTATGAGGAAGAAGTGTATGTAATTAATCTAACAACTATCAACTAAAATTATCACTTGCTGAAACATATTGCCGTTGCCATGGCAATGTCTTGAGATATGTTAATTAATGGATTTGATGTCGGTTTTGCAAACTATAACATTGTGTTCAATATTGATATAGTAATTACACAATTATCCATTTTACCTTGTTTGTTGAAAGATGACATTGGCACGCAAGTTAAAGTCTAAATGGTTAACTTTACATATGTTACACGGGAATGTTTAAATACATACCTACATACCTACATACATACACACATACATACACACACACACATACATACATACATACATACATGTACATACATACACACACACAAACACACACATACACACACACAGCCAGACACTTTACCATGATTATAGTACCAATGAACCAGACTGCGTTCAGTTGTGCTCAACACATGCAATGTATGTTCCCATACAGAATTGTACCATTCTACTAGTGTGTGATTTATATACACGATCATCTTTTATACATCCACTGGCAACATTTGACATTCTCATCAAGTTTAGCACGAACATGACCCAAATGCATTACCTGTAACTAAACTTTCGGATTACTATTCACATTGATCACACTTTAATAACTTTATTGCCTTATTAAAATATTCATTTGGTTCTTACAATGCGACAGAAAATGCTTTAATCAGGAAATTACTTTCACCTTGACCTTTCTATAAGCAGATTACAAAAGTCATAACATCTAATGCGAGATTATTGATTCAATGCCACAGATGATGTGGCTTTGTAAGGGGATTATTCTCTCTCTTCTTTTTGTACTTAGTACAGTGTAAATCTCCAGGTTTACGGATAAAGAAGGCTACTGTGTAAATTACATGTAAATATTCCATCAATGATGTGCTATCATTGTGCTCTGGTTGATTATTTTGTACTTATTTTTTACGGTAATGCACATCAGATAACGATGAGGATGTTATCTGACCATTTCAAGGTGACAGATAGATTATAATAAGATCCTCATGTATACATGCAGGGTGGTGGGGATGGGGGTGGGTGGGGTGGGGTGGGTTTATACACGAAATAACAGTGTTCACGTATAAAGTAATCTCAGTTAATCAATTTTGAGTAACTATGTTTCTTATGTTTGTCATCTGTTCACAGCTTACAACATCACATACCTATTCTTATTTCATTATGTTTTGTTTTTGCTAGATTCAATGAGCTTCCATGTATTGATGTCTGGTCCATGGACCTTGCTTAGCTCCTAGGGAATTATTTCCATGGCCCTCATCAGAAATATTCTGTCTCTTTCAAAGTTGTGTACATATATTTTACTTTTCTGGTGGACTAAATTTCAATTCAATAATTTGCATATTTTGGGATTTTCTATCCTTGTATTACCATATTTGATATTATCTCTCCTTGTATTGGCATATTTGGTATTATCCATCCTTGTATAATCCATCCTTGTATTACCATATTTGGTATTGTCTATCCTTGTATTACCATATTTGTATTACGATATTTGGTATCATCTAGCATTGTACTACCATATTTGGTATAATGTAGCCTTGTTTGTATGTATCTCAAGGCTGTGAGAAGCTGCATTCCTGGCTCTTTGTTGTAGTTTAGTAGTTTTAAGTGTAGTAACTACTTCCTAATCCCAATGCTGGAGAATCTTTGTATTTACTCTTTCTTCTCTTCCTCTGGATTTGTTGGTGTCTCTTCTGCACTGGTTTCTTCATGAGTTTCTTCCTTCTCTGGTTTTGTTTGCTGTTCTTCTTTCTCTGGGGGTAACTGTTCTTCAGCTTTACTAGCAGAATTATCATTTTCTGATGCTATTGTTACTTCTGTTCCTGTGACTGCTTCAGTCGCTGGTTCTGCTGTTGCTTCAGCTCCTGTTTCATTTGCTGGTTCTGCCGTTGGTGGAGTATTTTCATCATCTTTTACACACTTTGTTTCCCCATCTGATTTAGGGGGCCCTCTGTACTTGGCTCGCTTCCGTACAATCCCACCCTCAATTATACTGTAACACATATCTATCAGGCTTTTTTCCATACTTATCGGTTGAATTGCAAGGACATCTTTCATCTGTAGAAATCAAATTATGGAATACATTTTCATATCAAGTGTTTTTCCATACTGTGCTCATAAATGCACTGTACATTTATAACTTTAGCAGAGACCTATAATAGCACATTGTTCCATTATATTTTCATAACTCCCAAAGGATCATATCACCCTTTGTAACCTCTGTAAGGAAAAGGATTAAAAAACACTTCCAAATGCATCCTATCAAACTCCTGTTAATACACCTTGGTTTGTGGGATTAGAGTTTCATGGCTGACATGGAGTTGATATGCACAGAAAATTGCCATGGGGGTTGGGTGGGGCAGAAGTAAGATCTATTTAACTATGGGAGTTGTATCTGGAATTATTTGGAAAGATTTGGACAACGCATGCCTGAGAAACAGCGTTGGACTGATCATGATGGACACACACACACACACACACACACACAAATATAGTTTGTTTTATCTTGATATCCTGTCAGACTGATGGACATGCACATACACATGCACACGCACAGATGCATGCAAATTGTTTGTTTTTGTATAATCTAGATGCCTTATGTACTTATTTTTTGCATTTGTATAAAATAAGATATTACAGATGTATAATATAACATATTACAGATGTATGAAATAAGATATTGTAGATGTACATGTAGATGTATAAAATAAGATATTGCAGATGTATAAAATAAGTAGAAATTATATCCTTTGGGTCCACTTTGAATCATCTTTACATGTTGTTGGTATTTGTTTTATTTTTTACTTGAGATGTATGAAACTTTCCTGTCAATAACAGCTTTGTGAATTTAATAACAAATACAATTAAATTGGAACTATTTCATGAAGGTTAATATAGAAGCTCAAACTCACCCTTGTAGTATTGAATCTGGAAATTTTGCCTACTGTTGGTAAAATATATTTGACTGTATCATCAAACAGTGCATATATGTGTAATGCAATCTTGGGAGCTGACAATGTAGGTATACTATACCCTGTAAAATTGAAATGATAAAATATAATTAGAATATTATATAATCATCACTATTTTGATAAAGTTATATTAGGTACACATAAATATTAACCAAATCTCATTTCTACAGCAAAAAGGAGGGGGCCAGTAGGATCCCACAGGTCTCTATATAGGCATGTGTTATTATATATCTATAGGCCAGTTGATCTACAGGATCTCTATAGGCATTTTATCATCACTTTCAAATGCCTGGAATATAACAAGAGTTTGATCTCTATTGCAAGGTTGTTTTTGTTTCCCCTTTAATCACTCACAGATTAACACAGTAGTTTTTTTCTAGTTTAAGCATTTGATCCTTACCACGCATCTAGTGATCATGAGCAATTATTTTGACCTGAACATTCTCAATCATACATCCTTTAAGAACATCACCGAATACCAAGATAATTGGTCCAATGGTTCAATTTTGACTTTAATTCATTCAAATGCACACAATATCACATTCTATAGCACCACTGAACTAAAATGTACATCAGGCCAAATTCTCTGAAACTTAAAATTAAAATTTACGACATAGCCATTTAGCTTGTTCCTCGTCCTCTTGAAAAAATAAAAGAAATTAAGGGGGTTCACTGTCTTGTTTTGAAGTACTAATTATTCCCCAATAATTTTCTTCCTTCAGCCAAGGCAAATACGAGTGACCTAAGGGGTCTTTGTCACTATGAGTCGATAGACAAGTAGTAACAAACTGTAGGTCACGAGCATTTTCAGGCTGAATGAAGAAAAATGGAGAGTAATAATTGCACCAGCGCCAGTAATATCAAAGAGAAATCCGGGAAAGTAAACATAACTTTGAATGTTTTGACTCATATTTTGAACACAGCAGTACCAGTGGTAAGACACGCACTGTCATGACATAGACACACGTTGTCGTGATGCAGAACGACCAGAGTATATATTCCATAATTTTTCATTGAACCTGGCTTATGCATGCTATAAAACAATATTGTCATACCTTGAGGTTTAAATTCTTTCTCTACAGCAAGTGCAGCATCTTTAAACCATATATTTCCAGCAACTACAATATGTCTGTGTCCTTGAGAAAAAGAAAGAACAGATTTAAATGGAAAATGACACACATCTGTAGTAAGATCATTTTGATTTGAACAATTTCCGAATTAGACACCCAAGGTTATATAACCACCAAATATTACTGCAATCGGTCAAGCGGTTTTTGACTTTAAGTTGTTTACATACATACATACAGACAGACAGACAAACAGACACTTTGCCATGCCTATAGCACTACTGAACCTTATCAGTTCAGTTGTGCTAAAAAATGTTTTAACCAACTGACCCTTCATTTTACAGGTGTTATGATGAGAAAAGTAGAATACAGTTCTGGCTCCCTGATACATATTAGTGTATGCGTCCTAAACCTTTCAAACAAAGAATGGCAATATGTTCTAAAAGCAGTTCAGGTCTTATTAAAAGGGAAGTGCCACTCAAGGCAATAAAGACATTTTCATAAACTTCAGAAATGCATGTGCGATAGGTGACCGCAATGAATTAATGGTGTTTTCACTGAAATTAAGAAACACTTAGGAGTCATGAATGTTGATGAATATTAAATTTAGTTGATTTGAAATCATGATATGACTCAAGCGAACCCACATTTTATGAAAACACCTTTATTTCCTGGAGTTGTGTTTCTCTATACTACATGTAGTACTTCCATTTCTGCATTCAACAATATACCGGGTTCTGCTATATTAACTCATGCATTTCCAGTTACCAGTATGTTTTATTTGTATCTATTGCCATGTTTATTATCCTTACTTGTATATTTATCTATCACTTTTCCCTCTTTGTGTGTGTGTGTGTGTGTGTGTGTGTGTGTGTGTGTGTGTGCGCATATGTGCAGTGTGTGTGTGTGAGTGTGTATGTTAGTGTATGTTTATGAGCATGCACACATGTGTGATGTGTGCTTGTGTAATTGATGAATAACTAAATAAAGAGATGTGCATATGTCCAATATGATATGTCACCTTTGTGCCACATCTGGAAGTAATTGGTTAATATTGCATGTCTGAGAAATGAAATATTAAGGAAGCACAGACAGATGAATGTAGCCAATTGTAATAGTCCTCCCTTTGGGGACTAAACATATACCTACCAACAGCTTCAGGAGCCATCATGGCTTTCATATGAGCAGCTGCTACATCACGTACATCCACCATTGGCAAACTTATTTTTGGTATTAATGGCATGTCTCTGTTTAACAACCTCGTAGGTAACTCTGCAGAAGTACAACTTGTTCCACTTAACACTGGTCCAATCACAAAACCAGGATTGATGGTGGCCAACTCAAACTTTTCATCATCTGCAAAATAAAATTATATTGAATATGAAATATCATACTATTTGCCATAAAGGCTTTGAATTAGCACTTTAGCCTTTAATTCCAACACATAATATAATAGTCCATTTATAATGTGTCTGTCCCCAGAGAGCCGCAAGTGCTAACAATCATTACTCATAGCATGGAGAACATACAGTCCATTACAGCCTCTGCAAGTGCATTGGAAGAAACAAGCAATATTGCAACCTCTATCGTACCAGGTCCCAAATTATGTTGACTGGGGCACAACTGTGGTTCAAATCTTGCCCAGAGACTTTAGCCACCCAGATACAAACGGCAGCGATGAGGCTTGAACCTACAACCTGCAGATTCCAAGCTGGCCACTCTAAATCATTTAAGGCTGCCATTTTGTCATATAGGTCAAAGGTTAACAAATTAAATGACTTGCAGTGTTTGACATTTGTGTCAGGTTTGGTTTAAACTGAGTCATGGGTGTCAGAGATATCACTGTCCAGTGGATGGACAGACAGACAGACATGGGTTATTCCTATAGCCCCCTTCTGGCTCTGAGCTGTGCCCATTAGGGGCTTATAAATGATAGGCCGGTAATACATAACCCTACCTTTCAAATTCTCTACAAAGTCCCATGCTGCTTTTTCTGCAAAAATCTTGCTTTTTTCATAGGGTGTATTCATATCAGGGTTGGGCCAATCATCCTCTGTATAAATATGATTATTATCAATACTGATACCATTACCTGCAAAAAACAAATATTTCAAAATGTAAACATAAGAAACAATGATGATAATCTACTTCTCTTTAACTTACAAAACAAATTTGTAATTAAAGTATTGTAAGAGTTGAAGTTTATTTTCTTACCAGATATGGCAACAACAGAACTGGTAACCACAACCCTTTTTACACCTCCAACTTGTTGACAAGCTTTGAGTACATTGGTGGTCCCTTCAACAGCTGGTTTAATTACTTCATTCTCGTCTTTAGGTACAGATGCTGGAAATGGACTGGCTATATGAAGTACATGACTACAGCCTTCAACAGCTCTGTTACAAAGAACAAAGAAACATAGCTAGAACATTGGCTAATTTATTATTACTGTTATGTACTAGGAAGTACTTGTATTAACTTCTTATTGTTGTAATACTTTTCCCTATACATCACATTACAAGGGTTGACACAATTTCTATGTTGTAATGCAGTACTAGGACAGAATCCTATGACACACAAGTGCTAGTGTAGTGTACTGAAAAAAACATTAACCACAGTCTGTTTCAAAACTACAAACAAATTTATCAAATATTGCCAAATACAAAGTGTCACAGATATACTGATTTTCATCTTGATTCATACAGAGGACAATGTCATTCATTCATTCATTTTATTGCCAATTTAAAGTAAGTGACAATTACATAATGACGGGAAAGAATTAAACAAATTGGCAATTTGGAGTAAAAAAAATTGCTTTTCGCTAATCATGTCATGTAGATAGAGACAATGCTTACGACACACCAACTTGGTACAAATGAAAACAGAATGCAAACTATTATACACTGTTACTTATACCCAGCCTATGCTATTAGACTACAGAAAGTTAAACAAGATGCACTTCAAATGACGTCAGTGATAACTGTATATTACAAATACTTGTATTTTGTAAAGAGTCAGTGTGTCTGAAGTGTTGTCTACATTGATCAATATTGAATGAACCAAGATACAAATTAATGTGTAACACATATTGTTTCAGTGAAGTTATGTGAAATTGGCTGTATGTACATGGTTATAATCTTTATAACTACATGTTATATGTATGGAATTTAGTATTTTCCCCCGATGCGTATTCTTGTAAACAAAGAAAATTTGCCCATGTAACGAGACATCTATAATCATCAACACATACTTTTTCCATCCATCTGGATCCAGCAAGTCTGCTTCTACAAGTTCAAGTTTATGTTTAGAGTCAGGACATAGATTGTATAATGGCTGTACTTTCTTTTCATTCTTCAGACTTCGTACTGTTCCTCTGACACGATAACCAGCTCTCAACAACTGCTGTGTTACATGTGAAGCTATGAATCCAGATGCACCAGTTACTAAAACCACTGAAAAGATATGGGGTAAAAAAATTGAATACAGTACACTAATTAAAAGTGGAACAGACAATAAAGAAATACTGGTACATCTTAATGCTGCAAAAGATGTAAAAGAAGCATTTTTGGAGTCATAAAAATTATGATTTTGCACTACTTATAACCTACTGTAGGGTTAGAATCGTGGACCTATTAATGTTGCTGGACTTGACATAAACATTACATTATTGTCTACTCTCAGCTGGTCTAAAAGCATATCCATGGTTTCAATCTCTCTCTCCACATCTAGTGAAATGGATGAAAATCTAGCTTGAGCTCATACTGACATGAGTTTGATTAGCTTATGTAGTTAATACCTCACACATTGACAGGTGCTTGTAATTGGATAATTTTAATCAAGAAAAATGTGATCCTGCGATATGCAAATTAATGTGTTTACATCATAATGCCACCTTCAATTTTAAGTTTGAATGTACTACAGTTGTTGACATGATAAAATGTCATCAGTCTCCAATTAGATTTAATACATGTACAGCTGATGGTGGTAATTTAAATTTCTTTTACTAGCCAAGGGGGGGGGGGAGAGAGAGAGAGAGAGAGAGAGAGAGAGAGAGAGAGAGAGAGAGAGAGAGAGAGAGAGAGAGAGAGAGAGAGAGAGAGAGAGAGAGAGAGAGAGAGAGAGAAGAGAGAGAGAGACAGAGAGAGAGAGAGAGAGAGAGAGAGAGAGAGAGAGAGAGAGAGAGAGAGAGAGAGAGAGAGAGAGAGAGAGAGAGAGAGAGAGAGAGAGAGAGATGAATGAGGATCAGAACCACAGACTGCTTCTAGACTTGCTATATCAGCTAATGTTATGGTAGCCATCATCTTAAGTTGTACACCCAATGTACACATGTACACCCCAAAATAAAAGATTTTATCTGCACACCCCAAAATAAAAGATTTTATCAGAATACAAGGCCATATGTTGAAATGTACATAATATTTGCATTACATGTAATTTACATGTAGATAATCAAGCTTCATTTATTCCCTAATAATAGTCGTGGGGTCAAGGTTCAAATGTGTACATTTATATTATGACTACATCTGAATATCAAACAGATGGCTGAGTTCTCTTGTATTCCTAATATATACACTACTGCACTGACAAAGGTTGCTTCCTTGTCAGTGACAAATGTAATTTATATTTAACCACAGACCCTACACGAAATACGATGCTCCTATCATTATCTTTACATAACTGGGTTGTTCAGAGTCAAATAAAGTCTTATTTCCACCAGTATCCATCGAAATTATGCCCCGATTTGGTAAATTTGGAAATGTTGTCAGGAAGTGACTCACTCAATTGTGAAAATAACCAGATTCTATGAATACGGAAGTTGGTGTTTTTGTGAGAGTGAACGCAGCATGACCTTTGACCGCACTGCTGTACACTAAACAGCTGACTCGCGATCACCGATATCCACGACCATACTATGCCCTTTGCATTCGCATGCACTGAATATTGTGTTTTAGTAAGCGTTCACGAAATGGTGCTTGGCCTATTAAAATCACGGCTTTTACAAAACATGTAACAGTATATGATCAATGAAATGAGAACGGAGACGTAGGAAATATGGAGACAGGATGCCGGATGGGGGATCCATGCCACAGGCACTCATGAAGTTGCAAGATCACAGTTAGTTAATTGCTCGCTTCGTTGCTCGCTATTCGGCCTGATGGCCTCACTGTCGTGTAGTTCTCCGCTGTCGTAGTTCTCTGTGATCATGGTGATCGTGATCTAGCAACTTCACGAGCGCTTGTGGATCTAGCAGACCTAGCGAACAGAAGCGAGAAGGATTCATGTCAAGATCGATCCAACCTTGGAGGAATTATACTGACACAGTATAATTCCTCCAAGATCCAACGATCACAGACAATGTTCTGAATCAAACGCCAACACGTGTATGTTGTTAACTTTACCATACTTTAATAGTAACCATACTGTGCCCCTTGACGGTATATACGGTACTTTGGATATTCGCATGCACTGAATTACGACCTTTGTAAGTTCATGTGTACATGTATTCTTGTTACGAACCCAAATTACTGAGTAAGCGTTCACGAAATTGTGATCACGGCTTTTATACAGGATAAGATACATCTGCGTGATCGGGATGCAGTACTCATGATGAATTTACGACCTACTTGCTACTTATGATACTTGCAATATTACGATATGACATTAAACCACGGGTTTATCACTACTGTAAACGTGTTGCTATAAGCTTAACCTCCACTCAGTGATCAGGGATCAGTCAACTGTAATTCGGTCGTATGTCGGGACTTACGAAATGCTCGTACCCACCCGAAACCAGGTTTTACATTCCCACCATGCAGTTCAGATAACAATCAAAGAAACCCATACCCATAAGGCAGACAGAATTTCCATTGAACTTGAATGAGACAGCTACAGTACGGTGGACGAGAAGGACATTTCCGCGCTCTCAATGATTGGGCGTTCAAAGCAATTTCCGCGCTCTCAATGACAGAGTTCAAAGCAATTTCCGCGCTCTCAATGACTGAGCGTTCAAAGCAATTTCCGCGCTCTCAATGACTGGGCGTTCAAAGCTATTTCACCGCTCTCAATGACTGGGCGTTCAAAGCAATTTCACCGCTCTCAATGACTGGGCGTTCAAAGCAATTTCACCGCTCTCAATGACTGGGCGTTCAAAGCAATTTCCGCGCTCTCAATGACCGAGTTCAAAGCAATTTCAGCTCTCTCAATGATAAGTGTTTCAAAGCAATTTCTGCGATGTCAGACATTTCCGCAACAGAAACTATTTCTCTGTCAGAAGCGATTTCCCAGACGTACAGAAGTGGAATCCCCACAAGTCACGTGTTAGGGAGCATTCGTTTTTTACGGGGAGGGGGGGGGGGGTCGGTGGAATTCGGGGGGGGGGTTGACTTTTACAAAGCAGTTTTTAGGGGGGGGGGGTCAAATTTTATATCGAATGGTTTGGGGGGGGGGTCAATTTTAACAACAGATTTGTATGGAATCATAGCAAAAAACAACAGAATTGACAAAAAAATGTACAAAACAGAATACAAACATGTCTTTATTCTGTCTGATCAAATGATAACAAGTAAAAAAAAGAAAACACAGAATCACAAAAATAAAACTTTCAGGCTGTGGCAATATAATGACATACCTCACTTTTAAAACTCTTTAAAAACTCTTTAAAAACAACAGAACTCATTCAAATTAATTTTTGACCACTTACCAAACATATCAAAGAAACAATTGACCTGAGTCTGAGAGTGAACCATGAGAGGGATAAAGAGGAGGAGGAGAGCGATGAAGAGGATGAGATGGACGAAGACAGTGAATCAGAAGATGGACATGTAGTGATACATGAATTGGGTGAATCAGAGGAAAGTGACTCGGAAAGTGACTCTGAAAGTGATAGCAGTGACATTGAAAATGAACTCTTTCACACAACAAGATCAGGCAGACAGTGTACTACTTGGAAGTCACGGAACTACATGGACTAGGTTTCATGGTCCATTATGTGATATGTCGAACAAACACTCATATAAGTCAAGTGTTTCATAAATCTATTATAAATCAAGTGGAAATTTTTTATAGGGGGGGGGGGTCACATTTTACAATTGATGGATTTAGGGGGTGGGTCAAATTTTAGAAAAGTAATTTTTAGGGGGGGGTTGCTTTTTACATTTAATTCATACCTCAAATTCCACCGACCGACCCCCCCCCCCTCCCCGTAAAAAACGAATGCTCCCTTAGTGACATATGTTTCATGTGTACACACAAGTACAGAATATGGAGGAGTCATGCAGAAGCTCAATTGTTGTATGCAAGAATTTTAGAAAGATTGGTACCCCATCCATAAATTGTAACAATGCACTTAGTATGCTTGAGGGAGAAATAATCACTTTACAAATGCCAGTTGATGTTCATGAAAAAGAAAAATGTCTTCAGCAGAAAATGTTGCAGAACACGACAGTAATTTGTAACTCATTTATGTCCACTATATATAATATCAATTTTATGTCCTTGAATGATTAAAATTATGTAGCCCAGACACTTCGCAAATGTATTTATGGTGTATCAATCTGAGACTTCCAATAGTTTGAGATTGAAAGATAGTCGGGTGCGTGACTAACGACGTCCAAGTAAAATCCTATCTATCCAGAGATGATATGATTCGTTTTCAAACCATGAATACGTTTTTAAGCAATCGACATTTAGAAATACAAGTAATTTCGAAGTTGATTTTTGGATGTTGATATCGATTTTTGAACATCCATTTTTTGAGACTCATCGAAAATCAAAACATGAACCATGTTTCACTTTTCTCAGCTGTGCACTTTTTATCGTTACATTATTGTAACATTTGTGCCACTAGGCTCGACTCAAAGAGACATCGCAGGGAAGCGAAGCGAACCGGACGTCTTCGTTAATATCCCGTCGATCATCGGGCATGACGTGGCACAACAAATCGATAGCCCCACTTTGAGTACGAGGAATTCACATATAGGGTATAATAAACTATCATGTCAGAATACTGGTTTAATAATATTCTAAGCTCGGCAACCTTGTGTTCATAGTGGTCTGAGGTTTAACACAAACGTATAGTAATGACTATGTTACGTCGATTCACCCAAAATGTGCTGGAAAGGGGTAGGGGTTTTGTGCGAAGTGCCGTCTTAAGTATTAAGATCAAGGGTCTCGAGCTCTGTAAGTTTTTGGGTGTGTGGAATGTCTAGAGTTTGGGTTTACCGTTTGGATTTGGAAGTCTCAGCAGAGTCATCTTATTTTATTTTACACAGTCTAGTTACGCAGCCGGCCCCTCCCCATCCCCGTCTAGGTAACAACACAAATATATTTAAACTGTATAACATCGTCGGTATGACATCACAATAAATACATTTGATTGAAAAAATAATGCCGACGATAACTCACTACCTAAAAACAATTCTTGTATAATGTACAAACAACCGTCACTGTATGGGATGGATGGCTGGTGTCAGTTAGTCATGCAATATGCGCCAGAAACGAGGTCCCACCCCAAACATCTGATTACAAATTTACAATTTATTTGTACATTTAGGACGTCCAAAAGGATATGTTCATATTCCAACACTATCTGTTACTTGTTGTCTTTGCTTTCCTTTGATCTTCGCTTTGATATCATTTTTAGTAAACAACCTGCAAACTTCATAGAAACTGTAGATAGTACGAGTAAAAGGTGTCCCTAACTTTCCAGTAAAACGTTGAAACGTGAAACGTTGTTTGTGGTTTGATTTTGATTGCGTTTCAAAAAACGAAAGTTCGAATTTCGATATCAACACCTAAAACACTAAGTTCCAAATTCACATGTAATTTCAAATGTTGATTGTTTAAACACGTATTCATGGTTTGAAATTACGTCAGAAACGAATCACATCATATCTGGATAGATTGGGATTTCACTTGGACGTCGTTAGTCACGCACCTAGTCAGTATCCAGACAGAGTATCGAGGATAGACTTCACGTGTTGTCATCAGAATGTTGAAACAACTATTCCAACATTGGTTGCAGTCAGTATATATGAAAGTTATCAAGAAATTGATATTTGTGTAAGATGAAAGGACTATGATGTTGTGATTATTGGTAACAGGACACTACGCCCCCATACAAACAACCCGTAGGATAAATGCCCCCAATCACGCCTACAAATACACATACACTTTCATTTCAAACATGCTGATAAAGACTGAAATATTGATAATGAAATGAAATTTTAGAAAAAACGAAGTGCGATAAACATGGGATTTGATTTCTAAATAAACAGTTATTAACTCATAAACAGGACCACTTTCGACCCTGCCCTAGTATGTAATTATCCCACCTGAGGCCTTTCTCCGGGGGCATTTTTTTCGGGTGCCCTAGAGCCGTCATTATTATGTTAAAGAGAAAAAAATAGTGTGACGAACTCGTGGAAAGTACACGAAAAACTCTGATATTTAACACCTAATAAAACAATAGAATAGATTGCCTACGAAAGCTGGTAGCGTTAGCAAGCCTTCGATAAGCGTGAAAAACCCTCTCCGTCACACCAAGCTGTTCGATTGACCTTGTGTATGGCAGAACATACACTATATAAACTTGAGTACAGACACATTCGCCAAGCCAGCGTCTCTAGACTACGGCACAACCCAAGAAACCTGAAATATCACGACCAACTCGTGAAAATAAACGCCTCAACCTCACGGAGGCATACAAGAAAACGTTTCCCTAAAGGAAAAAGTAGGTTTTAACAGAAGAGAGAGAGAGAGAGAGAGAGAGAGAGAGAGAGAGAGAGAGAGAGAGAGAGAGAGAGAGAGAGAGAGAGAGAGAGGGGGGGGAGGAAGAAAAGTGTTGCTATAGCTACCTGACCAAGACTCCACCCCTCAGCAACTGACTGGCATATGAAAAGTGTGTTTCGAATAAAACACGGGATATCTAGACCTGAAGTACTGGGAAAAATCAGACGAGCCAAATACAGGCACCCGGGGCGTGACACCCACAAGCTTTCCGCAACAACTATCTGTGACAATACCTGTTACTATTGTTATCTCTGATAATATCTGTTACTATAGCTATCTCTGACACTACCTGGTACTATAGTTATCCCGGACAATGCCTGTTACTGTTACGGCATTAAATCTCCCAATACCAGAATGTATTTCGTGTAACTCTAGAATGTATTAAATGCATTTATTACAAGCTCCCTGGACCGTCCGCCCGGTCTTAGAATGTATTTAGTGCAGTCAGAGAATGTAAAAAATGATTTCTAACTTCTGTTTAAAAAAATGTAAAACGTGCATGAGTTAAATGTAAAAATGTATTTCCTGCAAAATATATGACTTCTGGCCATGGATGCAATACCTGTTACTATAGTTATCTGTGACAATACCTGTTACTATAGCTATCTCTGACAATACCTACTGTAGTTATCAATGACAATGTGTACACACAGGCACCGTCACTGTGTCCACAATTTTTACCAGTTACATGTACTTCCGGGTCACTAACACGTGACTTGTGGGGATTCCACTTCTGTACGTCTGGGAAATCGTTTCTGTTGCGGAAATGTCTGACATCGCGGAAATTGCTTTGAAACTCTTATCATCGAGAGAGCTGAAATTGCTTTGAACTCTATCATTGAGAGAGCTGAAATTGCTTTGAACTCGTTCATTGAGAGCGCGGACGGAAATTGCTTTGAACGCCCAGTCATTGAGAGCGGTGAAATTGCTTTGAACGCCCAGGCATTGAGAGCGCGGAAATTGCTTTGAACGCCCAGACATTGAGAGCGGTGAAATTGCTTTGAACGCCCAGTCATTGAGAGCGCGGAAATAGCTTTGAACGCCCAGTCATTGAGAGCGCTGAAATTGCTTTGAACGCCCAGTCATTGAGAGCGCTGAAATTGCTTTGAACGCCCAGTCATTGAGAGCGCGGAAATTGCTTTGAACTCTGTCATTGGGAGCAGTGAAATTGCTTTGAACGCCCAGTCATTGAGAGCGCGGAAATTGCTTTGAACGCTCAGTCATTGAGAGCGCGGAAATTGCTTTGAACTCTGTCACTGAGAGCGCGGAAATTGCTTTGAACGCCCAATCATTGAGAGCGCGGAAATGTCCTTCTCGTCCACCGTAGCTACAGGGTATACATAATTCTACTTACATTTAACATCGCTTGGAATCTCTTCCCCAGTACTAGCAGTAGTGGTTGCCATTTTGAAGGACGCCCTTCCCCGTCCAATCACCGTCTAATGTTTGAGTGCGATCGTCTATATACATCATTACATGTAAAACAACAAGGATGAAAGGTTATCCGAGGACATACTGATTGAGACGTCTTGCAGACTGAACAACAGGGCCCGTGAGATAGACTCGGAAATCTGAATAGATATCTAATGATGATACAGATAATCTTGAGGTCAAATTTGAAATTTGTAAAGTCTAAGCTTATGTTTAAAAAATAAATAAATAAATAAATGAAACTCACGGCCTTGACTCAAGGCATACTGCGCTAGTACTCAGTAGCTACAACTTAGTACAAAACCTTCATTTGCTTAGCTACAATTAGCAGCCCCTGAATATCTACAAAATAATTAAAGGTCTGATTGGCGGTACATTGTAAGAAAAATATGGACGCAAGCTATTTGAACTGCCAGTGAACTCAGCTAAAATTTACAGACCATTTACATGATATGCCGTCCTAACTTCATCGTGTGTCGTCTGCTACAAATAATTCCTCGATTTGTTTACGCTGAAATATACCAACAAGTTACTAAACTGAACATACTTTGACGTTAACGTGTGCGTGTTGGAGTTTGTAGATAATTATGTTCCTGCTGTTATTTAAGATTACTTAATTTCGTGGCCGGGTGCCACGTCAGATATCACGGTTATAGTACAATTGGAAACACTATACATGTATCTAACTAGTAGTGTGCTAGTCTAGTCCCTATACGGTATCATTACACCTCTACTCACGCGTCACTTTTACCTATTCACGGGTCACTTTTACCTTTGGTCTAGCTAGAGACCACTTTAGCATCCAGAGTAATAGTATAGTGTATGTACCCAAGTTTTACGACCGTCGGGCAATACTCCACCCGGACGTACGTGTTAGCTTCGTTGTGTTTGAATAAATGCGTTCGCGTCCCAAAACATTTTATAACTTTCCAGGTTATTCCCATTTACAGTTTGTTTTTTTTACAAAGAAACCCAGCATATCATTTCAACGGATACAATAACTCGGTCAGTTTCCCATGAATATTTCAATCACTTTCCGTTTTCCTGTTGACTACCCTCGCTAACCGCAATTTATTATCTAAGATATTATAAACTTTAAAACCCGGAAGTCTAAAAATAATAACTAAGTAAAACCGAGAGCCAATTTTAGATTAAAACTGACGAGTTTCCGGTCCTCAACTTTCCTTGAGTCGAAGTCAGTTTTCACAAGCTTATCTGATGGATGTGATGGATATATATATATATATATACATAGGCGGATTTAATTTTCAGAAAGGTCATCGTACATTTGTGTGTTTATGTTGATAGTTACTGTAAAAATACAACATAAAATTACAATGCAAACAAACAAACAAACAAACAAACAAACGAACAAACAAACAAACACACAGACAGTCATGATAATTTATACGACCATTAATTATCATCTCTGGCATCGTAAAATAAGCATATACATATCGATACGCTCTTTGACATGGAGGAGAGCGAATCCAACTAATACCACGAGAATGGTTTGTTATAAAAATTGATATTTTTGATATGTCAACAAATAAATTATGTAGTTGCTTGGTGTAACTTTTTCACAATTTACAGAGTACAGTACGTGTCTTCGTCTTGACTTTGCTTTCACTGTTTCTGTACTGTGATTAAAAGGCGAGATAAGCACGTCCCCGCGAGGTGGGATGGTTAGCACGCCCCCGTGCGATAGGATGGTTATTCTTGCATACCAACAAACACTCTATACACCGTAGGACAATTAGTTGTCTTTAAAAATGATACATATTTTTTTACTTGATTGTACGTGAATCGAACGTTTTTATGATGACCGATTATAATACGGTTACAATAAACGAACTCGGGTACTATACGAACACACACACACACACACACACACACACACACACACATACACACACACACTCTCTCTCTCTCTCTCTCCCTCCCTCCCTCCCTCCCTCCCTCCCTCCCTCCCTCCCTCCCTCCCTCTCTCTCTCTCTCTCTCTCTCTCTCTCTCTCTCTCTCTCTCTCTCTCTCTCTCTCTCTCTCTCTCTCTCTCTCTCTCTCTCTCTCTCTCTCTCTCTCTCTCTCTCTCTCTCTCTCTCTCTCTCTCTCTCTCTCTGGTATTTTCACATAGAGCTATTACAGAAACTTTATTATAAACGAATAAACAGCAAAATGGGACATGGTCGTGGTGGTCCTGGAATAAAAGTTATTTTTCAGTTTCCCTTTGGCTATGTAAATTCCCTGTCGTTTATTGAACAAATTCAGTTCTGATAGGTTTCTACTCTAAAGCTAATTTATTACTGTATACTTTTTTTCTGACTGACCCCCCCCCCCCCAGCCCCCCAAAAAAAGAAGAAAAAAAAAGAAAAAATGAAACCTCTAATTCTGGTTCAAATAGCCCTTATTCTTAGACGACCACAAATAGGGAAAAGTTGAGAACACTTTCTTCAAAGTTGAGGACAACGTTTCCTTAAAAAACTAAAATTGAATAAAAAACTCATAGCATTTGAAGATCACGAGACTTAAAACAAAAACAAAAAAAATCTCCCTAGGAACTGATGCTAGTCTAGGAAACCATCTATAATTGGACTTCTTTGGTACAACTCCAACTTCAATTAAACTATAACCCATGTCTACGAAGCTTTTCTCCATACTTATAGGTCGGATACCAAGGATGTCTTTCATCTAAAAAAAAAAGTAGAAAACAAAATATTATTCATCTTTGGACCTACATGGTCAATGTAGCTGCCAGGGATTATATGCCCCACAGAACAGTACTAAGACCCATGTATAAACCTGCACCAGCTGCAACTGGGATATCTATTTTTCAACAAATAACCGAAGTTGTCATTACATTTGGTTCATTATTTGTAAAAAGACATTGTATATGTTAATTAGCGGTCGATATTATCTGTAGGTAGTGTAGTGGCAAGTTTAAATCTTGTACTAGTTGTAACTGAAGTATCATGTTTCGATCAGACAACCACAATATATTCATTGAATATTGCCGTTGAGGGCGCAGATTTTTGCGTGCGAACCCCAAAAATCAATTTGATTTGATTTATATGTACCATGCATATTCATGTCTACAACATTACAGTAACCGTGAACTACAAAATACTTTCACCCACAGGTGATTCATTACTCTTCAGGGTGTACAGTGTTAGAGTAAGTTGTTATACCTAAGTTACCAAAAATATTTTTAAACTATGGAAAGAGCATTAAACCTACCCTGGTGTTATCACATCTTACTTTCTTCCCAAGTCCTGCCATAATGTATTTAAGGGTATCATCAAACAGGGCAGATATCTGAAGTGCAAACCTTGGAGCCACGAATGTAGGAACATTATAACCTGCACACACAAGGTGATGAAAATAGTTTTAATAGAATTATTATTTCATTACTATCATTAAACTTTATTTCGGGAGAGAAAAGAACGCAAACACGCTCATAAACATCCCATAGATAGAATTATACATAAAAAACAGCATTTCAAAACAAGACAGACTTTAAAAAGACAACTTGACAAGTACACACAAGAACAAATAAAAGCATTAAAATACAACAAATCTCTATACAGTTTATGAATCCCCGAATAGAGGATTGTATTGGAATTTAGCACTGCTGCAATTTAAGTATTATGACTGTTAAAAAAACAAAAATATGCTGCACGAACGCATGCATGCACTGACCCCATTATAACAGCCCCATTCAGAAGACTAAGGCTTCCTTACCAAATATAGCTGCGACAGAGCTGGTTACCACAACCCTTTTTACACCTCCAACTTGTTGACAAGCTTTGAGTACATTGGTGGTCCCTTAGGAAATGGACTGGCTATATGAAGTACATGACTACAGCCTTCAACAGCTCTGGTTACAAAGAATGATAAAAATACAGCTAATGCATATGTGCACAACAGTGTACTAGATGTTGTTAACATCTATCACCATGGTAGTTGGAGTGTCAACTGTTTACTCTTATGTCACTGATAAACTTTGTAAAGCCATGTAGTAAGTGGAAGTTAGTGTTTCACCCTAATACAAGAGTACACAGTGGAACTTTGTCCCAAGCTGTAACAGACATCCCTAGAATCATTAATACATACTTTTTCCACCCATCTGGATCCAGCAAGTCTCCTTCTACAAGTTCAAGTTTATGTTTCGAGTCAGGACATAGATTGTATAATGGCTGTACTTTCTTTTCATTCTTCAGACTTCGTACTGTTCCTCTGACACGATAACCAGCTCTCAACAACTGCTGTGTTACATGCGAAGCTATGAATCCAGAAGCACCAGTCACTAAAACCACTGACGAATTATGAAAATGAAAATAAAATAAAGTACACTAAATATATATCCAGACACTGCAAACGGTGTAACAGAAACGTTTATTGGGTGAAACATAAGATGCTGATGTTACATTATTAGGCCCTATTAGTGCGCTCAATATATCCTTATATGTAATGCCTAGAACAAGAATGTAGATATATAAGGGCCGGTAGTCGGCAAAACAACCGGCAAAACAGCCGGCTATTCGACAATATTTGCTGGCTACGTTCTTCAGTAATTTGTTTAAAAGGCTACACATAAATGTACTATGGTACGTGTGGCAGCAGTTAGATGCATTTCAAACGACGCCCGCCCTCCCACCAGGGAATGTAGTAAAATGGATACTTTACAGGGTACCCTGGTGGACTCAATTATAAACACGCATTTAAACATACCATCTAAAAAGATAACATTATAAAACTAGGGTCTAAATTTACATCTCAGCCAAAAAAAATGTGTCTTTTATATACCTTCCAGCCAGAAAATAGGAGTAAAATGACGTGGAAAGTTGTGAATATTGGGTCAAAAGTCATATATGCAATCAAAGACGGAGTGAAATGTCCACACTTCAAATTCCATATAATTTAGCTTATACATCAACCATAACAATGCACATACACATATCCTGTTGACATAGATTGAATTATTGGCATAAAGTAATTATTGTGGCAATTGTGCTGTATCTTAACAATACAATCTTCAAACTTCATATATTTAGTAGATATACCAACCATAACAAGGAACATGTGAAGTTTGTTGACATAGCTTTACTTTAAATGAGTAATTTGAATAATTAATGATCTTCAATAATTAAGCCATATCTTAATAATACACGCTTCGAATTCGATATAACTTGGCACATACATCAACCATAACAAAGAACACATATCCTACAAAGACTGTTGGTATAGTTTTAATGAATAATTTTCACAATTAATGATTTTCGGTAATTAGGCTATCTTAGGAATTCAAACTTAAAATTTTATATAATTTGGTGCATACATCAACCATAACAAATCACACGTGTTTGATATAGTTTTGTATGTAGTTTTTAATTATGACAATTTTACATTCTCCTGTGACTATAAAGTATTTTGATATATTGAGATCTTGTGAGCAGTACATGCGATCCGGGAAGTTTTTGCAATTTAACATTTACAGTATTTAAATTGGGTCGAAGCGGCAGTAATACTTTCATTAAGCCTTGTAATCCACGAGATTTGTGGATAAGAAACTTTAATTAAATAATCAACACTGAGATCATTTTGGATTATAAATCTTAATGTTATTATATCGTTCTTGGTGGTTTTAATTGGTAGCCAACTTGCCCAATGTTCCGTATCATTACGGGTTGAGAATTACTAGTAGAACAGAGCCTCGGAAATGTATCAAAACCCACAAATAAAACGCCATAAATTATACTCAGTATTTCTGTATAATTTTACGTCAAGTGGCCATGCTAGATGGATGACAAATTACAAATGGTGAAACATGTTTGTTATTGTGCGTACAATAATAAACTTTCGGATACTTTCTGGCTTGTTGCAATTATTGAGTTGCAGACATTGACTTTGTATATGTCATTTCACATTATTTTTTCACGTAGGAAAACATGGTGACGTTGTTTAATTAATAAAAAAAATCCAAAATAAATACCATTTGTCATTCACTTTAGTCTGAAAAAATGACTGTCACGTTACGGTTGGAAAATTAGCCATGGCATTATGAACCTGAAATTAGGTCAACATTTGCCTTAAGACATTTTCTACAATATATATTTAATGACCGTATTATATGGGAATGGCATTGTAAATCACTAAGCAGTCTAACTTGTACAGTTTGAGAAAGTCTAATTTCTGCAAGGGAAAGCTCCAACAATCAATCAACCAACAAACCCGACCAGCGACCGACAACTAACCCAGCGACCCAGCCTATACCATCTATTCAAAACCCAAAACCAGCAAACACGTAAACAAGCGAGCAAGCAACCAAACATTTTCTCTCAAATATTCTAAATGAAGAAGGTGGCAGTATCTACCACTTGTATAACATCTATTCCTAGTTACCACTACCGAATCATTGCCCAGATCAATGCCATTAACATGCTAGTATAATTGTATTTATGTCTTGTTAGGTTGAGTTTGATCCTTGCCTACATGTACATGTAACATGGACCTCAGAAAGTATCCGATGGATAGTCAAGTTTGCCATTTGGAAATGGAAAGTTGTGAGTATAGATTATAAGTATGTTTGTAATCTTGCTACAGCAAAACAGCACATTTCCGTAACAACGATACTGAGCGACAACCATTTGCATATCATTAAGCATGCAACTATGTTTTTCGGTATTTCGCTGGAGTGCAAATACCACTAGTATGCGCTCGGTAAAGAAATGCTTGTGTTCTTTTAAGCTTGTTGATGTTGCTTATAATCGTATAAGCTACATGGTTATTATGCATACTTAATGATTTTGTTTTCGATAATTAGGCAACATGTTAAGTATGCAAACTTCAAATTTCACTTTGGATCAGAATTTGCATTTCAACAAATGTTTGTAGGAACAATATATGGTTTTGCCCTTACGGGAGGCATTCAGTTTACATGTGGGTTTAGTTTGTGAATTTAGAGCTAGCGCTTATTGATATTTGCTTTTTTACCTTACATCGGAAGAAGAAATCGGAATTTGCTTATAGCTATAGTACTATTATCAATCCATGAACAGCTACAAAATATTAACGAATACTTAACAATGTCATAGCTAATTGTCATGAATGATATATATGACCGTGGAATATAAAATAGACGCTTTATGTTCAAGACCCTTTTGGCCATTACTCACAAGACAAGATAAGACAACACTTTATTGTGTTCCTTCAATGTTAATTAAAAGTACAGTAAATTTTCAACTACGATTTAACACACTTAAAACACTGGGTACTACATTACTAATACATGATAGCATACAGTCAAAGGTAACATTGAGCATAAAAATGTCACATCTATTAAATAAATCAATATTGTACATACGGATCATCAAAAATTGAAGTGTTTTTTCCCCCTGAAAATGTTATACTGTTTTATCGCATTTGTTATAAAAAGAATCATTACTGGTGGAATAAAAGAATTAGAAGGAACACTGAAGATAATGTAATAAAAGATAGCTTGCATTATACCTAATAAGGGGCATTGAATAAAGTGATAGTTTTGAATGCACTTGGGTTCTTCTGAAGTCTTTTTAATACCACACGTTCACTACAGGTTCATCATTCTGTTTTGGGAGGCCCTCTGTATTTAGATTTCTTTGGTACAACTCCAAGTTCAATCAGACTATAACCCATGTCTACAAAGCTTTTCTCCATACTTACAGGTTGGATACCAAGGATATCTTTCATCTAAAACAAAAGAAAGAAAGAAAAATACATGTGTAATATTCATCTTGGGATCTAGCTTGCATGTGCAAAACAGCAGAACTCAGACCCATTGTTATACTGTGGACCATGTGAGAAATTTCTTTGACTATTACATTTGCGGCCACAATTGCCATTTTTAATGTTTTAAAATATGACAAATTATTGCCTCCACCTGCAATATGACTTTAATACTGTATATACTACAGTGTTTGATTTACATATACTTCATGGTAATTAAAAATATAAAAGAAACATACTACACTGTATCAATTTTATAATTAACAAACTCACTGTGAAAAGAAAAAGAAACTCTAGTGTCAAAAGGACGAGTTCAGTATGTATTAGGTACTCTGTGATATAGAAGTTTGCGGATATGACATGGTTTTTGTAATATAGATGAGAAATTATCTAAATAAAGAAAGCACCTCGGAAATAAACTTCTTAGACGTTTGCTGTGTTTTTCTAAATGAAAACTCAAATCTCATCTCAGTTAAAATCAATTTTACAAAATTTGGTGTTACTGTACAAAGTTTTGAAATAGAGATCAAAACGATATCAAAATTTAGCCATTGTGGAATCCAATATGGCCACTAAACAGAGTGAACAAAGGATTGTCAATTCCCTTGAAAACAAGATGTTGAAACCCTAAATTTCTTTCAGTATTTCAAAGGGACAAGGAACAGACATTCATGTAGCAAAATTTAGAGATATTTTGAGAACACCTATTTTCGTTAAAATTCGTCCCTGATGCACATTCTACCCTAAACAGCCCCCCCCCCCACACACACACAAAGCCACATGATTTCATTAATATTCATATTTGCTTGAGAGGTAGGTCAAACCCATGCATGCCTTTATTGAAGTAAAATAATGCCATTTTAAGCCTACCCTTGTGTTATCAAACCTTGATATCTTCCCAAGTCCAGGCAGTATGTATTTAATGGTACCATCAAACAGTGCATATATTTGAAGTCCGAATTTGGGGGCCACAAATGTAGGAACATTATAACCTGTACAAATTGATCAAAATATGTATATAAATATGTGTAAAGTATACAGCCACAAAGATAGCAACATTATAACATGTATGTATGTATGTATGTATGTATGTATGTATGTATGTATGTATGTATGTATGCATGTATGCATGTATGTATGTATGTATGTATGTATGTATGTATGTCTGTCTGTCTGTCTGTCTGTCTGTCTGTCTGTCTGTCTGTGTGTGTGTGTATGTATGTATGTATGTATGTATGTATGTATACATGTATCACACGTACTCCCCTTGTTCGATAAATTACTACCTTCATTCAAGTACTGGTCCTATATTTGTAATCTTTTTAAAGATTTAATCACATGTGAATGAAAGTTTCAAATTGCAATTTATATGTATGTTAATTGAACTTATAAAAATCTATCATGCTTACCCTGTGATTTGAATTCTTTTTGTAGAACTAGAGCCATATCCTTAATCCACATATTGCCAGCAGTTAAGGCATGTCTGTGACCTAGAGGAATACATTGGAAAACATGAAGAGTGCAAAAATAAAACACAAACCAACAAAACTGAAACTGGGACTGAGACTGGGCCCAGTCTTTTAGTCTCGTACAAGGACCTCTTTTGCAACATGCTATCATGACATACATACATACATACATACATACATACATACATACATACAGATTACATACAGACTACATACATACATACATACATACATACATACATACATACATACATACATACATACATTTACACACACGCATACACACACGTTTGTAAGTGAATATTGCATCATAAAGCAATAATGAACCATAGAAATATACAACATTATCTGCCTACCAGCAGCTTCTGGAACTATCATAGCTTTAATATGTGCAGCAGCTGCATCTCTCACGTCAACAATTGGATAACTGATATCCGGTATTGCTGGCATCTCTCTGTTTAATAATCTTCTTGGTAACTCCATCGAAGTACAACTTGTTCCACTTAACACAGGCCCAGTAGCTAACCCTGGCTGTACTGTAACTAACTCAAACTTTTCATCATCTGTAAAACAATTTAAAACTTGAATTATAGCAAAAATAGTTTATTAAAAAAAGAAAGAAATTCTTCAATCCTCATAGCCTGAAATGGAATTCGACAATGTAGGGGCGTGATGAAAGTAACGGTAATTTTTTCTGCTTCACATGTCATTCAAATGTTTACTTTCCTACTAATTAATTTTCTGCTCCTAAATGCCAATGGTTCAGGACACCTCTAGAATTGTGTGATATAGATGAGGATTGTGTATTTATTTTGTACTTTTTAGTTTATAAAACAACGTTATCATGGCTTCCTACTTGAAAATTCAATGTTAAACAACATATGCCAAGTCCTTGTTTGTAACTCAATAAATTGCAAAAGATTAATAATAATATATAAAATATTTGCTTTTTTGTAATGTATGGAGTTAAAAACACAGACTTGGTCTAAATTGTTTCTAATTGACTTTTCAAGTAGGAAGCCATGACAAAATTGTTTTATAAATTAAAAAATCCAAAATATTACAAATACTCATCCATTGGACACTTTACGTTATCAGATTGTATCACAAAATGTCATCTCATATGAGTGGAAAGTAACTTGATTCAAGTTGACTGTTTAAATCATCTGAAAACTTAAAAAGAAACCAACCTTTTAGATTCTCTACAAAGTCCCAGGCTGCTTTTTCTGCCAAAGTCTTACTTTTCTCATATGGTGTTAAATTGTCTGTATTTGGCCAATCTTTCTCAGAATACAAGTAATCGTTGTCTATATTAGCATCTAAATTCCCTATTGAAAACAACAAAGTTCGAGACATTTTTCTTCCAAAACTTTCTTGAATTAATTAAAAACTTATATTGTAAGATATGAAAACAAAAAATGTGCTGCTTAGCAGCTAAAGGATATATATACACCTATAAAACGATAAATTGGGGTGGGGTGGGGGTGGGTTTGGTTAATAAATACAGATTTAGCTCCATGGTTGATACACTTGAAGTTATAACTAATATCTACAACTTTTCAGGAATTTTTCTTCATTTTTCCAGGAGTATTTAGATCTTATTTGGTCATTTTCCAGAGTGTTCACCAGTGATTGAAATACGGTATTAGTCAATGTACCTGATTTTTCATAAATATTTCTCACCCATCTAATTGACCCACAGAAACAGTGATCATCCAAGAATCTTTTGAAATTCCAGGACATGATGAGTTTCAAAGAGTGTATATGCAATATTGCAATTTACGAAAGTGGTATGGCTTTAACTACACCGTGGATTATTTTTTGTTTGCTAAAGAAAGCATTTAGTCAAAATGTTAAAAATTGGCTTTACACTAAAGTTTGTGACCCCCAAGAATATATTTTCAGTGTACACTGCTAAAGGTATTTGATTTATATACTTGGAACAATATGACTTCCTTACCAGTTACAGCAACAATAGAACTGGTAACCACAACCCTTTTTACACCCCCAACTTGTTGACAAGCTTTCAGTACACTGGTGGTCCCTTCAACAGCTGGTTTAATAAGTTCATTCTCATCTTTAGGTACAGATGCTGGAAATGGACTAGCTATATGAAGTACGTTGCTGCAGCCTTCAACAGCTCTGGTTACAAAGAAAAGAACATTTTTAAAAGAATAGCTAAGTGTATTCTAAGGTTGATTTAATATTATTTACAGTATATAATGTACCAGCAGTGATTACTTGCAGCAGTGTGCATATAATATCTATCATCTTATAGATGAAGAATATATTGTTCATGGTAGTACTAGTATATTGTACTGTCCCATATTATAGATGTTTTGCATATGTGACATCAAATGAATTTAAAGGGTTTTGAAAACAGAATGCCATCAAATTAACAAAAATATACGTTATAATGTAGATAGTATAAAAATAAGTGTGGTTGAATAAATAGCTGATTGGATATGTACATGTACGTACTAGAATATTCCGTGACATCGAAACATGTGCTGTTATTTGGAAACTTATGCAATCTGGTCTAAATCACACTATATATGCTAAAATAGAATAGATATTTGCTGTTGTCATTCTCACAAGCCAGAAGATATTTATCGCTGTGAAGGAGCATCTGTTTAGTGCTGTCTTAACTAGTGTTTTACGATGATGGTCGTTGTGGGCGCTCTTTTGTTAGGAATGAAAACAACCGTCCTTCATTCTTTCATGCTAATTTACTTTGAAATATATATGATTTTGATATGGGCAAGCTGCAGACCCAAATAACTCATATCATAAGTCATGTTACCCATGGTAACAAGGTCAAAGTTCGGAGGTTAAACAGTCAGCAATTGAGACCCAGCAATTGGTACCACTTTTATAAAGTTCAAAAATGAATGTGTGATCTTTGGACTAAACAATTCTGAAAATTGAGCTGCTCTAGTAGATTTGTAGCAAATTAAAATTTCTTCATAGTGTAGTACCAATGTCATCAGCTTATGACAAGATTACCAGGATTCAATTCTAACTGGTGTCCTTGTATCTCTTCTTTTGTCTTCCAGCATATTAATCTGTTTCTAAATATTAGAGGCATTGGGCCAATCCTAACATAGCACAAGTTATATACAATGAAGAAATCAAATATTGAGTTGTATGAATGCATTGATCCATGAATGCACTATACTTATGGTGCTGTTGATTTGTGGGTGGGTGAGAGAGGGGGAAATCGATAAATGGAGAATTAAAATTAAATTGCAATTAAAAATGTCATTTTCACTGTAGTTATTAAACACATTCCCACATTTCACACACATAATTCATGGTTCATTCTGCTTCTCTTTAATCACTTGATTTCTTTTTGTCATTAGTTTAACATATGGGACATCTTTTATATAATGGCTACTATCTGGTTGCTATGGTAAACAGTCATGTAGGAGACAATTTAGGACCATACAGTCATGTAGGAGACAATTTAGGACCATTATATCTTATCTACATAGACTGTGACCCAACATTGTGTCTGTCCATGCCACGTGCATTACAGATAATACTAAATAAATAAAATATGTTTACTTTGGTCTGCAACTTTTTGGAACAATTGCTGAACACTTTTTTTTTTGTGAATTATGTTTGATATAAATGTATTCAGATTAATCAGATATGGAGTATAGTTGAGCGTTTTGGTCATAATGGACTTTTTAAAAGTTGAATACCACTGCTGTTCAGGAAGTAAGTCACGTGTACTTATAATTAGTGAACCAGTAAATTGGTCTGAAGTGTGATCCTACTATTTAAAGTGCTGATGGCAGAGATTAGAAGATAAGTCAATACATGTAACACATTCAATCTACTAGAGTTACCTATGATGTGGCTGTAATGTACAGGGATTTGAGGTTAGTTCGGGGGGGGGGGGGAACTACTCCACATATTTGAGTATACGTATATGTGCCGGCCTTTTGGGTGTGTTTTCTAGCCATTTGGTCTAAAATGGGGTCTGTTTTTTGTTCGAACTGAAGAGTCAAAAATGGGGGTCCACTTTTCACTGAATTTTGCTTGGACTAAAATGTAGTCCGCTGTCCTTTACCATATCGTAAATGCCATTAATTGCCCCAAAATGATGTTGCCTCCTAAGGAAAATGTATTGAGGTCTAACCTTTCATCTTTTAAAAACCTGTAATGGTCTAAAATGGGGTATTGATTTTTGGTCAAAGTGGGTCTAAAATGGGGCCTGGGGTTTCTAGCACTGGACACCCACCCCTACTAGAATTGGCCACTGGTACCACCCCTGTGGGTTTAGTATGACATTTCACTCATGGACACAGTGAGTTTTACACAAATACAGACTCATTTCAACTCAATCACACTGAAAAGTCGTAAACATTGCTATTTTTATGCAATAGAAACAGGGGTCTGCTGAAATGATTACACATGGACTTGATGACTGTTCACTTTCTTACTGATAAGCAACTCTATTAATGTAACTATCTGTTACAATTTAACACCTTATATACGCAATATCTAATAATTAGTAATATGGACATACTTCTGCCAGCTATCAGGTTCACTCAAGTCTGCTTCTACAAGTTCAAGTTTATGTTTAGAGTCAGGACATAGATTGTATAATGGCTGTACTTTCTTTTCATTCTTCAGACTTCGTACTGTTCCTCTAACACGATAACCAGCTCTCAACAACTGCTGTGTTACATGCGAAGCTATGAATCCAGAAGCACCAGTCACTAAAACCACTGAAAAATACAAATTTACAAGACATAATTAATCAACATACTACATAATGATGAATCACATAGAGACATCGAAAACCTCTATTGTTTCTGAGTCGGATTCTCACACCCCACAATTTAGAACAGTTATAATAAAAGAAAAGGAAATTTTGTACCCATCTTGATCAAAATCTAAACCAAAGATGAATTGTTTTGTTTTCGATTCACTTCAATTTTATAACTTGCATCTTAGAAGTTTTAACTGCTTCAACTTTTATAAGATTTTTACTTCACTTTTCGTCTTTTGTAGTGTGTGTCTTTTAACTGTGCATTGTGGACTATTTTGTGGATTATTTATTTTTGAAATATAAATCAAGTATATCACTTTTATGTTTTACTTTTCTGTATATTTTAAGAGTAAATTATGCAGGAAATTGTGTCACCATAATTTCTCTTTTGAGAGATAATAAAGTTTCTTGTATCTTGTACCCAAGTTGATTTATCAAAATGTGCACACAAGTGGGATGGGTTACTTGGGATGTGGTAGGAGATAAAATCCATGACTTAGTGTTGAGAAATATTAAAAGGAAAAATAGTGAGTTGCTTTTGAAAACCAATGGTCTCATAGATATCAGTAAATTACCAAACTCGTTGCAGTTAAGTGAACAATTTCTGCATGAAATATTCATACAGGTTACTTAACAAAAAAGGACTTCAGTATTAAACAAGTCGTCTTGAACACTCAGTTGAAATACTTATATTCAAATTGTGTTACATTGAATTCAGGTAACGCCAACCGTTTCAAAATAAGTCTACTGCATTGATTACCCCCCCCCCCCCACCTCCCCAGCATAATGAAAGTATAACAACCAGTACCTCTATCTTGAACACTCTAACTAATATTTTAATTGCGATACACAGAAATCTAGTCAAACTATTTCATTTCAAAACAAGTGTACATTGATTGTCCCCCCCCCCATGAAAAAATAACGATGCCCAGTACACCCGTCCCCCTCCAAAAAGAAAATTATACCGCATGTTCAACATAATTGCATCATTTGCAGTTCGTTGTTTGACTTTGATTACCATCTGTTCTTAGGATGTTCAAATTATTAATAAACGTTGGTATGGTAACTGGAATAGATGGATATATCATTTGCCATGGCCAGTCGCACATACCAATATTTCACGCATTATGAATACGCAATACCCTTCCTCAACTTTTTGCACGATATTAGACTAATTTTAATTATTAGTATTGACACACAGTGGACCGACCCCGATAGCCCCTTTAACCCCCCCCCCCCAGTTAAATCTGAGCGCCTCCTTAAATTTAGCACAATAGAAATCTGAGAGCTAAACTGTAAGTTTTGATTCTCTATGATCCGTGTCATTTTAGAACACAAGAATTGAATAACTAACCTTTTCCACCAAGTCTGACGAGGCTGACTCTCATGGTGATCGAGGTTGCTGAAATCTCCAACAAACGTGTGATATTGAAATGCACGTACGTACGATAAAGACTGGTAGTTAAAGGTAGGTGTTATCTGTTTGTGGCCTCGGACGCTGGAACTGTATGTGTGTGGTACCGTTTTCAACCAAAACTCTGCTCTGGGACAAAAGTCCACACCTCCTACACATGTAGCTATGACTTGGAACCCGGAACGTTGCCAAACACTAATGTTCTCTCCGATTGGTGCTAGGTTGTCACACTGCGAAATGCGCCGTGAACATATATGTATGCATTGCTGACGAGAAAGACGATGTTCCGGGGTATCCCTACACCAGCGCCCTCAGCTCCTGACTTCACAACCAGCGTCTGGTCAGGTCAGGTCAGGTCAGGACAGGACAGTAGATGAGAGGACTATAAAATGCGTACATTGATAAATAAAGCGTAACCTGGCACGTAACTCTTATAGTCAATGTCAAATTATCATACTGGCTGCATTTCACAAAGTTCAACTTAAGTGCTACAGACTTTTGGTCACGTGATGAACAATGTTTAAAACCCCAGATGAAGATCTAGGTCACGATATCAAATACAATGCACAGTACTAATACTTTATCACCAAATATATATCACCGTGATATCACCAAAGAAAATCCATAGGCATACCTGTGTTAATAATTTCAACATTGTAAACTTCTTATAGATTTGAAATTTATTCATTCAATAAATCAAGTTTTCGCAAAAAACTAAAAACAAAACAAAACAAAACAAAACAAAACAAAACAAAACAAAACAAAACAAAACAAAACAAAACAAAACAAAACAAAAAATAACATTAAAAAATAAAAGGACATCTCAACATATTTTCAAGTTCCCGTGTACACTGTTTTGGTTCGTACGGTATATGTGCATCATATAATAGCGCCCTTTTCTAGAGAGTACTGTCGTGGACGGCTCCCTTCTATCGACCGGCATGACACTAAGTCGTCAAGACTTACGGGCACTTCTACGTTGATTCGCAGACGAGGTTGGTTGCATTCCACATTCCAATTTGGTGTACTATAACAGAATGACAGTATACTTCCATATCTGTGTCATACACTGATGCAAACTGCACATGACGTCATCGATTAAATGATAGTGTTTATGATTAATCAGTGATATTCTTAATAAATTGTTTCATTTCAATCATTGGTAATGGTTATCAGCATCAACTCTTTTCATTGAATGTGCTATTCATCTGTTTTAGGAGGCCCTCTATACTTAGGCTTCTTTGGTACAGCTCCAGTTTCAATCAAACTATAACCCATGTCTACGAAGCTTTTGTCCATACTTATAGGTTGAATACCAAGGATATCTTTCATCTACATATTAAAATGAAAAGAAAATATAACGTAACAATGGAAGTGGGTTCAGTAGAAACAAGCCCTTTATATCTTCAACTGTGAGGGCGCTGATGTTTCGTCTGTGCGTCCCTTGTCCCTTGGGGGGGGGGGGAGTCGTTACATAGTTCATTCAGTATTTACATGTATGAAGCACTATTGTGTCCAATCCAACTACAATAGTTCATAAAAATGTACATTTTTATTGATTGGCTCAAAAAAATTCTCTTGACTGTCTTGCTTGATATTTGCTAATTTTACATCTTATCGTCTCATACAATGAAAACTAAAGTAAAATTATTTATATTAATTCCATTGACATGCTTGAAAAAAGTCTTCAAATCATTCTAATACATGTACATTTGCTTAGATAAGTAGAGTTCAAAGAGAGATGTTGCAACAACCTTTATTTGTGGGGTCTTTGTTACGCAGGTAATCTTACGAGCATCTATCACCATCCATACAAACTAAGACCACTTCACCTCTGCAGTGATTTTAAACAAAGCTTTCTTTCAAAATGTTCGTTACATGCATCAAAGTAAAAAGGATAGAACTTGAACTTACACGTGTGTTATCAAGGGTTGCAACCTTGCCAATAGATGGTAGCATGTATTTGACGGTACCGTCGAACAGTGCAGCTATCCTAAGAGCAAACTTTGGAGCCAGAGATGTAGGAATATCATATCCTGAACAAGGTGATGGAGATAAAGATAAAATGAAATAGGATATAGATAAAATGAAATGAAGTAAAAAGAAGTAAATCGTATCACCAGAGGTCCCACCACCCTCTGTCTGTCTGTCTGTCTGTCTGTCTGTCTGTCTGTCTGTCTGTCTGTCTGTCTGTCTGTCTGACTGTCTGTCTGTCTGTCTGTCTCTCTCTCTCTCTCTCTCTCTCTCTCTCTCTCTCTCTCTCTCTCTCTCTCTCTCTCTCTCTCTCTCTCTCTCTCTCTCTCTCTCTCTCCGAGTATGTGTGTCAGTCTGGAAAATAAGAACGGATTTATTATTATATTATTTATCATATGCTTACCTTGTGGTTGAAATTCTTTCTGTAGAGCAAGGGCCATCTCCTTAAACCACATGTTGCCAGCGGCTAAGACATGTCTGTGACCTTGATGAAAGCAAATTTCGTGCATTTAAAGATCCTTGAATATATAATTTATTCCTAAATGAATATGTTATTATAAACATTGTTTTATTTTCTTTATAAATGTCTCAAAGTATAGACCAATCGACGCAATTTGTTTAGTTTCTGATGTCAAAAAGCTGATCGTATTGCTCCCTCTCGAGGCCACATTCCGTTGAGTTGAATAAAAGCGTATGTACATGTGGCTAGCATTTGCTATGAACCAAGTTCTTACGCAGCGATACCGTAAAAAAGTCGACCTCCAGAACTTCCGAGTCAGAGTGTATTACCTATGCGTAGGAACTTGACTTTATTTTTTTAAATACAAAATATAATTCAAATGTTTATCATTTCATAGAATTATAATCGACCATATAAGTATGAAAAGTTATTTGCTTCAGGAACTACCCTTGAAATAAAATGACCCCTCCCCTCCATTGGTTGTGTTATTGAAAGCACAAACTGTTTTGTTTACTATTATAATAATCAATAAAACGCTTAAAACCTTACCAACAGCTTCAGGAATTGACATAGCTCTAATATGAGCTGCAGCTACATCACGTACGTCAACAACTGGGTAATTCACTTCAGGTACTGCTGGCATTTCTCTGTTCAACAGTCTCCTCGGTATTTCTGACGACGTACAACTTGTACCACTTAAAACTGGTCCAACAACATAACCTGGATTGAGTGCGACCAACTCAAACTTCTCATCATCTGTAAAACAATTCAAAAACTTGAGATATAGCATAAGTACTTATTTCTTTACATGGAAAATAAGAACAGTACAAAAGGTTACACGAGAGACAACAAACAGGACAAAAACATTTACCAAACAGAAAAGTGTACTTTATTACCAGAAAAGAAAGGAACATATCAATTAGTAGTTCAGAACAATAGCACTTTTTTTTGAGCCTGACTTTAAATTTACATTCAAGAAAACAGTACTTATTTAAAATGGACAAATTACTATTTTGTATTTTAAATAATAAGGAAATTATACCTTTTTATTTAAATGGAAAGTTGTAATTGGTCGGTCAATATATAATTATGTGACATATTCTAATATATTCACTCTACTTTAGTATATTAGTGTTTGTTTTGAAAAGTACTGGTCAAATCTCTCGAGCACCCATATCTTTTTCTCTAAACGTTTCCTAAGTTAACTTAATATCTATCTATCTATCTATCTATCTATCTATCTATCTATCTATCTATCTATCTATCTATCTATCTATCTATCTATCTATATATCTATCTATCTATCTATCTATCTATCTATCTATCTATCTATCTATAGAGAAGATTTTACAAAACACCTACCAACTTATGGCTAACAAACCTTTCAGATTCTTTACAAACTCCCAGGCTGCTCTCTCTGCCAAAGTCTTGCTTTTCTCGTAGGGTGTGATAATGTCGGGATTGGGCCAATCTTTCTCAGAATAGATGCGATTGTTGTCAATGTTACCATCAAAACTTCCTGTAACCACAAAAGTTAGAGATGTCTATGAATTCAACCAAAAGTACAACATATAGAATAGCTGAGTATCCAGACTAAGAAAATAACCTACTGAAGTAACAGCGTCCTCTCATGACACAGTGCAGTACATTGATGATGAGCTAAGGTCATGTGACCACCTCATTACCATTTTAACAGAAATTATACGTTTACATAAATAGGTATATTCGCAATCCGATGATAGAAGTATCGTATCATGTTAGGTCAGACACATGAATTGACAGTTGACATAGAAAGCCTTTTCTTACCACATATTGCAGCAATAGAACTGGTTAGCACAACCCTTTTTACACCTCCAACTTGTTGACAAGCTTTGAGTACATTGGTGGTCCCTTCAACAGCTGGTTTAACAAGTTCATTCTCGTCTTTAGGTATAGTTGCTGGGAATGGACTAGCTATATGAAGTACGTGGCTGCAGCCTTCAACAGCTCTGGTTACAAACAACAGGATATCGTTAACTAATCGAAGGATGAAGTCACTTCAGTTAGTAAATTTACTGAACATCACACGAATTTCGATTGCCAAGATTTTTAAACCCCAATTTGAAACTGTTTTTCGTCTCCATTCTTCTAGTAGCAGTCAATCGTTTCCCCATATTTCCACATGCATGTGTATTATATGAACAAATGAATATATATATATATATATATATATATATATATATATATATATATATATATATATATATATATATATATATATATATCTGAAGGCACTAATAAGCACTTTTGAGTCGCGAATATGTAATGTAAGAATAAAAATATTAAGTTAGTGAACCCTAGAAATTGTCTCAGGTAGATTTTCCACTACTATAATAAGTGCCTATGACAAACTTACAGGTAGAGAACCCTCATCAACTGATTTTTTCATAATTTGTACTTGACTAAAGTATTACACTATGACTCCCCAATGTTTTTCTTCATTCAGTCAGAAAATACTCGTATAACCTGTAGGGGTTTTGTCATTACTTGTCTAGCAACTCGTTGTGAAAAGGACCCTTAGGTTCCTCGTATTTTCCATATTGAACGGAAAAAATAGTAGTGAATTATTTATGTGAACATGATTTAAAAAGGACATTAGTTATAGAAACTATTTTCTAGCCTCTCGCCCGCTCTGATACAATTATGCACACATTGTGTATTATATGCTTTCAATTGTTATGTATTATTTTTTTTGTGATGGGTAAATAAATTACAATTACAATTACAATTACAAAATAAAACCATAAACAGAAATATCCTATATACATACTTTTGCCAGCTATCAGGTTCACCCAAGTCTGCTTCTACAAGTTCAAGTTTATGTTTAGAGTCAGGACATAGATTGTATAATGGCTGTACTTTCTTTTCATTCTTCAGACTTCGTACTGTTCCTCTAACACGATAACCAACTCTCAATAACTGCTGTGTTACATGTGAAGCTATGAATCCAGAAGCACCAGTCACTAAAACCACTGAAAATACACATTGTATTTCATATATATATATATATATATATATATATATATATATATATATATATATATATATATATATATATATATATATATATATATATATATATATACACACGCGCACACACACACACACACACACACACACACACACACACACACACACACACACACACACACACACAGTTTCATTCTTCGTTCGCCAAGTAGAGTGCTCGATCACCTTGGAGAGCTATCATGCGTAAAAATGAAAGAAGACGAGTCTGATATTACATTGTGGATTTACACTGCGGACCGTTTCACCAGAAGGATCGTCGGATGTAATAGTATGGTTTAATAGTAGTCGTTGGCTATACATTCTGCTTTATGTACATTACTTATTTGTGGTCACTGACGGCTGTGTGTACACAAAAAAATTGAAAACAAAGGTTACGTATTATTAAGTAAGAACTTGTTAGCGTGCCGGCATTTACTGATTAATTCAGTTCTGCTGTTCAAGGTCGTTGATTTGTCGGCAGTTATGATAAAATATTTTCCCCAGAGACATAGTTGACATCGTTTGGTAACATTTGAGTATGAGGAAGCCTGCTTGAGAACTGACCAGTGTATGTCGTAATTGGTTTTGCTGTCTTTTAGGTGGCAAATGTATTTGCTGAGCGCAGTGTCTTTCTTCTTGTGATCAAGTAAATGAAGACTTGTGGTTGTTAAACCTGCTTTTGAATTCTGTGTCACTAACACCTATGTATGATTTGTGATCTTGGTTAGTGGTGACCGTTGCTTTGTAAACAATGCTTTTCATGAGGTATTTTCCTGCGAGGGGGCACTCCTTTGTTTTTCTGCAGTTACAGGTACTTTGTTGTGTTTGCTTAGCTTTTGAAAGTATGGCTTTATTGTGACCGTTAATTATTTTTACCCATGTTGTCCATGCAACTATAGCTCATTTTAATATTATTACGGATGAAGATGTTATGCAGTACACTGGATATGGGGAAATGTTTGTCGATGAGGTTGAGAAATTTTCTGCTGACGTTTGTTGCAACGTGTTTACTGTAAGGTGGGTTGAACTAAGTTATATTACGGCTGCGATTCCGCTTGTGTTGAGTGTGTCGTGTTGGGTCAAATTTGAGCGTGTGATTATATCCCGCTTCATTATTAAAGTGCATCTTGGTAGGATGATGTAGTGGCGTCGAATAGTTGTTCACCACTGGAAATGTTTGTTTGTTTGTTTGTTTGTTTGTTTGTTTGTTTGTTTGTTTTGTTTGTTTGTTTGTTTTTTGTTTGTTTGTTTGTTTGTTTGTTTGTTTGTTCGTTTATTTTGATTGTTTGTTTGTTTGGTTTTTTGTTTGTTTATTTTGTTTGTTTGTTTGTGCTTTTTGTAAATTTTAATTGTTGGTCATCGTTTTGATTGTTAGAAAATTAAAAAAAAAATAATTGAAAAAATAATTAGACATTGAAGATGTTATTATTTAGGGGTTTGTTATATCCGATCATCCACATTTAGTTCAACGACAGGTTGAACACGTGATCGCATTGGGGTGCTGATTGTTGGGTGTGGACCCAAGTGTCAATTTGATTGGATTGATTGTACAGTATTACATAAGGAGCTTGTACATCCTAGTGCTAGGAAGAAGCAGAGCACAGCTATGTACCAGCTTAGTGCCTCACAGTCCCGTTACGATGTATAATTTTTCACAGCCCTTGCCTGGTACATGGTTGTGAAACATATGCCTGTTGCATGGCTGTGGTACATCGCCTCTAGCTCTGTGTCACGACTGTTTTGCACATCCCGGTGCCATAGCTGTGTACTGCACACCTAGCACACAGTAATGTAACAATTATGGTGGAATAATGCCCTGTAGCAAGTTACCTTTTTGTTCATATGGGACCGGGCATTGCTCACACATCTCAATGAGAGAGTCTAGTGCTAGGCTGGATGTACAAGGCTCCCTGTATAATAATAGTAATGACTTTTATTTCATAAGAAAATGGATGACCCTGTTACGTCCAGCCTAATCTTCCCAGGGGCACTTAAATAAGTGTATACAATACAACAAAACAAGGTAACGCAAATAAATATTGAACAAGAATAAATTAAAGTACATGATAAAAACACCAGAAGAGTCAAAGAGACAATACTGCACAATCACAGACAGTGTAAAAGGTTAGAGAGATTCAAATAAGTATGAATTTAACAAGTTACGTTCGTAATACTGATAAGGTCAGAAGGTAAATTGTTCCAAACAGTTTGGAGCTTTCAAAACTAAATGACTGAGTATACACATTAAACACACACACCAACTTCATAGAGCAATTACGGACTTGTACGGCTTTGTTGCAGACACCCATATATCGTATCATTGACTGATAATACCAGTATCAGACGTTGGCCAGTTACGTCATCGCTCATTTGAAGTGTTTCCAACGGAAGGTCACCATGTACCAAATAATATGAGTGATTCTTAAATCTCCCATTGTCATCATTCCTGACCCTACGCGAATATCTTGTATATGCATGCAGTTCGTATTCGTATAGTCTGCGAAATCATACTTGGAGCATCATGACATAAAACGAACTACCATTATTGATTTCGGGGTATATTACACAATTTTAGGACATGTCGTAATCATTGCAGACAAATGTTAGTAGTAATGGTGATGACGTCAATATAAGTTGGAATAAATGTCTCTGAATTCGAAAAAATCACAAAATATCGAGAGAGAGAGAGAGAGAGAGAGAGAGAGAGAGAGAGAGAGAGAGAGAGAGAGAGAGAGAGAGAGAGAGAGAGAGAGAGAGAGAGAGAGAGAGAAGAGAGAGAGAGAGAGAGAGAGAATGACATCGATCGATAGATCATCATTATACGCGAAAGACCGGATTGCTGGATACGGGAAATAGTGTATACTCATGCAATGGATAAAGGGAATAATATATCGTAATCATATAGCGATATGGAAGTAAGCCAGTCTTGCGATTAGTAAGAATGACAATGCGTATTTTCAGCCACTTCGCACCCAATATAATGTCTCAACGTTCTACCAAAATACTCAGTAGCAAGTGTGGGAATGAATAATGTCTTAGAACCTAAAATGATTATGTAAAAGTGAACTTACACTGAACATCGTCAGGAATACCTGCAGCAGTTGCCATCTTAAAATACCGTCACCACACTCTCGGACCGCACCACGCCTTCTATGGGTTTAGTTGTTGTCAGATTAGATATATAGATATCGGAATTATCATTAAAAAACAAAAGAAAATAGACGTCTGGCGCCGTGTATTTAGATGTATCTGGCGTGTTTGTTGAGTTCCATAACTTGAAAGGCATCAACTTTGATGATCTCTTTAAAGTGGCCATATGAATGATAATTTGGTATTTACGTGATGTTGTCATTTCTTCTGGTGAAATAACGTTCAATTCAATTCAAATTTACATCCTAACGCATCCTTCAAGCTTGAATACAAGTCAGGATCCTCGATCCTCCTTCATCCATAAAACCACCGACAGACAAGTACGTTGTCTGTGATAAAAGACACACAGAAAATGTTTACAGAGGGGATTAAGATCATCAACACCCTATGCGTACACTTTACTGGATTAGCTGATAACACAGGGGTCAGCGAGCATGTAATTAATTGATCGATCGATTGATCTATCGATCAGTTTATTGATTTATTATTTGGTTGAATGATTGATCGATTGAATGGTCTTATTTTGTGGTGCAATGTAACTTATTTTGGGTGCGATATTGATCAATTGTCGACTCATTGAGTTTTGTGTGCTGATATAAAACTCTTTCTTCTTCTTTCCCTTGCCAAGTTTCTCTCTTTCAGCTGTATGTAGTTCCCTCTTTATTGACTAAATAAAGACACCCTGTCCATTCTTCTCCTCTTATCTAAATTAAAACACCCATAATCTTATAATTGGCAAGAGAGCGTTGTCTCTTATCTTCTGGGATATTATCAAAATATCCCTCTAAAATGAACCTTTCCCCCTCCCTCAAAAATGATAATTAGTTCTGCCATACAAACTTTCCTCCAATCAATGCTGCGAATTCGGAGATTACGTCATCACGTATGCAGGGGAACACAGCATGGCAACAACGAAATGTAAACATAAGAGTTATGATATGCTGAGAACATAGTTCCATCAGGGAGGTAAAAGGGGAAACCTCGATGGTTCCATAAACAGTGTTCTTGTTGATACGCTCAAAATGGTAAATTTATCGCTGAAAATAGTGTGTCTACTATACATCGACATGTTAGTTATGACTTGTGAAAGGCTCAGGTTAGTAGATGTACAAGTCTGCAAAGGTTCTCCTCATAACGCCAAGACACACGATAAGAATATTAAATTTACGTTATCTTCCTCTTTTCTTCTTTGGCTCCTTATAGTAGTGAACACGTACGTGTGTAAGCTATATCCGCCAGACATCACATAAGGATCGAGGCGATGACCGAGGGGTTTCTGCAATGACTAGTGTTTGTTATACTTCGGACACAGTTGGGAGACCTCCATAAACTTCATCTTTAGCTTTTCACGTATTAAAAATATTTTAGTTAGGCCTCAGACCCCACCCCCACCCAGCTATATTTCCATGGTAACGAAATGCATACAATTTTACTCAACAATACTAGTATACTTTAAACATTGTATAATTCTTACAGATTTGACTTTATTCATTCATTCAATAAATCAAGTTTCGTAACCAGATGAAAAACGAAAGGAGATCTGAAAATATTTTCAAGTTCTCGTACACTGTTTTGGTTCGTCGGTACGGTGTATGCATTATGTAGTTTCCTTTTATGGAGAGCACTGTCGTGCCCTTTTACCGATCGACCGGCAAAACAAGTCATCAAGATTTACGAGCAGCAACATCAAACACTTCTAGTCTACATTGGTTCGCAGACAAGGTTGGTTCCGGTTGCATTCCACATTCCATTTGGTGTACTATAACACGATGTCAACTTACTTCCATATCGGTGTCAAACACTGCTGCAAACTGCACATGACGTCATCGATTAAATGATAGCGTTTATGATTAATCAGTTATATATTCATAATAAATTGTTTCATTTCAATCATTGGTAATGGTTATCAGCATCAACTCTTTCATTGAATGTGTTATTCATCTGTTTTAGGAGGCCCTCTATACTTAGGCTTCTTTGGTACAGCTCCAGTTTCAATCAAACTATAGCCCATGTCTACAAAGCTTTTGTCCATACTTATAGGTTGAATACCAAGGATATCTTTCATCTACACATTAAATGAAAAGAAAATATAATTACGTAACAATGTAAAAAAGAAACATATAGCCCTTGATATTTTCCACTGTGGGGGCGCTGTTTTGTAGACAATAACACTTGTTTTTAGTGACATTCAAATGTGCGGTTATATGAGGCTGAATCCCTGGAACGAGGATTACGAGGATTACACTTGCTAGCGGCCATTGTACAGAAGCTGCACTTGGTGACACAATCGCTACCCCCCCCCCCAACAAAACAAACCCACACAGATCTCTCTCTCTCTCTCTCTTTCTCTCTCTCTCTCTCTCTCTCTCTCTCTCTCTCTCTCTCTCTCACGAGCATCTATCACTATCCATACAAACTAACACCACTTCACCTCTGTTTCAAACAAAGCTTTATTAAGAAGCCTTCTCAATATTTTTAGATCCATGATGCCTGCAATAAAGTAAAAAGGATAGAACCTGAACTTACCCGTGTGTTATCATACGTTGCAACCTTGCCAATAGCTGGTAGCAAGTATTTGACGGTACCG
>NC_135559.1:7331258-7351258 GCF_964340395.1 Glandiceps talaboti
ATCAAAACATGTATGCAAATATGCCTATCAACAAGACCATGTCCATAGCAGCAGTCAGAACATTATGTATATTGTAAAGATAAAAGTAATTGGTAGGTATATGTAAGGGCAGCCTTAATTCTGTTTCCCATGACCCAAACGACCCTAAATGTCTTCAATTAGATGAAAAAAAATTAAATTGACGCCCTCTATGGCAGGGTTAGGAAACCCATGAGTGCGTATCTGAATGAAAATTATTGTTTATCGCTGAAATTTGGCCAAATTCAATAAAACAAACAGTTCAAATGTTCTTTCTGACTTTACTTGCCATTTCTAAGTCATTCAGAATATTAAAATATGATTATGAATTGAAAGTATCACCAACAAGTACTCATAAACTTACTAGTTTTTAAAAACATTATTTTTTAATTTTTAACAGACTCACAGGCCAATCATTTTTAAGATTTTACAATGGCAAACATAGAATTAAGGGCCATATGTGGATAAACATACAAAAATGGACAATGTTACATATGCCTGGCCCCAGCAACAGGCCACACCCATAGCAACTTCCAAATGAGGATGTATATTGCAAAGATGGTTAGGCAAGTGGATAAACATTTTAAAAGGACATACATATGTGCCTAGTAATAAGACCATGCCAACAGTAACAGCAAAATTGTGTATATGTGAAAAATAACAATTGGGATGGATATATATATATATATATATATATATATATATATATATATATATATATATATATATATATATATATATATATATATATATATATATATATATATATGTGTGTGTGTCTGATGATCGCAACTCCGAGTTACACCCAAGAAAGAGTTCCAGTACTACCAAAACTATTACGCTCTGCCACTGCGGTATAGAGCACTGTCTTATAGCAGATTGATACTCACCGAGTTATATATATATATATATATATATATATATATATATATAGGCAAGTGGATGAACATTCAAATTTTAACACAGAGATGCCTAGCAACAAGACCGTGTCCATAACAACAACCAAATGAATAAGGGTGTAGATGTACAATTGAAAGATAAGAACATGGATGGTTAGGCATTCGGATCAATGCTTTACAAGTTAATACACACACTGTGGAGTTGTACTACAACTAAAGTTGTGTATAAATTATTTACACATCTGTAAAGTCAAAATCTAGGTCATTCAATAGTGACACCAGGCTGTATATATACTATATTAGTTTCTACAAATGAACTTCAGTCTACCAAGTGACCTCTTATACAAATCTATGACTGTTTGAATACCGGTATGTATGGAACTTTAGAAAATGAAACATTGTATAAATTTAATGACGTGTGTGTATCTTAAATTTGTATTTTCCAAATCTATAAATAAAAATAGTACCAATGGCATTGTAGCACAACTGTAGTTTTTTAAAATGTTTATCCACACATCTGATCGATGCTATGTATAGGTGTTCATTGGCAGAATGTTTATCCAGTTACCTATCCAACCTTATTGTTATCCTTTGCAATATTAATGAGTTATTTGCATAATTAGTGATTTTCAGTACTTAGGCTAGATCTTAAGAATGCACACTTAAGGATGCACTCATCCTCTGGTGTTATATGGATGTGTGAGCTGATTAAAAATATGCACTTCTGATCGCAATAGATATATTACTTAATCGATAAAATAGAGAAAATATCATTGTATACTAGTACATGTATATTTTTGCATGTCATACCTCTCAGTATCGAAACAATAAACGGTTCATGCATATATTCGGAACAGGTAGCCTGTGGGGGTCAGCTATGAAACAGTGATGCGAAGCCCAGGGTTAGTCGAATCTCCACTAAAACTACACCGAGTTGTACGACATTAATACACGTACAATTACTGAAATTTAACTAGCAAATTACATTTACCATCTTTGAAACAAGTGCATATGTCCATTGCCCTTTTGTAATAAAACTTGGCAAATCTCATACATAGGGTTCATAGGGTGAACAGATTACACTAACCTAGATCGTGGTGGTGTCTGTGGATGGTAGGCTGGTAGCCTGAATGAGAATGAATGGGTACTCTTAGGTAGGTTTTATTTGAGTAGACGTGGTAACAAGGACAAAAATAGTTGACAAAACAACTACTTGAGTGGTAGACCTGATTAATATTTTTTTCAAAATTATTGCCTAGTATTAAATTGATTTTACTGGTACGAAAGAAGAGATTCAGTTGAGGTTAACTATATATACGAAAAGTCAAATTTATCCACCTTTACCCAAACTTTACCCTACCTGTGACCCACCTAACTACCATCTCTGTCAAGGGGTAGTACGAGACAAAGTGATACTTTTGACTTCACAGCCCCAGGGGAGAGGTCACCGGAGGTGAATTAAGTCAAAGGTGTCACTTCGTCTCATACTCACCACATTTACACATCCTCTGCTAAAGATTTACCCCGGTTGAAAGACATTGTCAAATATGACATTTCATATAGTGAACTAAACTCTAGTGAAAGATACAGTGGGTTGAAAATACAGCAAACTCAACTTTTACAGAAGAGGATATGAAAAATGATTTCCAAAGCTACGTTTTATTTATTGATGTAGTAACTAATGGATGTGCAATATCATGTCTGGGAGCGCAGAATTTTTCTTTCGACAAGGCGTGAAGGCCAATCTAAAGTTTTGCCTTTATTGAAGGCATTCAGTTTACATCTGATATAAACATATTGTTGATCAATAGCATAGCATCAATTGAATCGTTACTATACAAAGTTATGTATTCGAGTGAATAGACCCAATTATTTTTATTCAAAACTACTCACGCCATTATGTCGTATGCATTGTCTACGTTTCTACTAGTATAGCTATTTGGTTGCCGTTACATGTCAATTCAAAGGAACAACATGAATAGACGTGTTCTCCACTGTTACATTTGATTACGTTATTTCATCGAAATTCTAAAATAAAACAATATCAAGAACAATGTAGTATAAAATAAAGATGATAAATTCAGTATCTGAAGAATATCTTTTATAATATTTCAAAGGAACAATATGAATATATGTATATTTAGTTTAGTTATTCAGCGTGAAGGCACTGTTACATTCGATTACGCAACGAACTTTCTCTTGGTCAGTCATGAATAATGGTTGAAAGTAACAGCAGAGACATATTCTAATGTACCACCCAACCCCAACCACCAACCCACCAGAAAATAGTATCTTAAATCAAAATTTATTGCATTTTTAGCTATCATTCCACGTGTTTTAGTACTCAAATAAAATCTGACATTCAAATCCTCAACGTAAACAACATGGAATGTACCCTTCTACATCTTTTGGTAATTCTCATACACAAATAACCTTCATTGCTGGGAATAAGTAGTCACATGCCAACTTGATGACTAAGTCTATCTCATTTTGACACCATTGCAAAGTGGGAAATTAATAAGCACTCGTGAAATGCCTTTAACAACTATTCATTTACTTTTTAATATGATATTTCTACAGAACATAGAGGGAGAACTGAATACAGAACAAATAACAAAAACGTTCTAAAGTAGCTGCCATATTGACTTTTTCCATTGCTCTAGAAAATATCTCAATTGGTCAAAAGTGGGGGTAAAACATTCTGAAGGTTTCTAAAGGTGTTTTACTGAGTGGTGTTTCTTTTCTATCTAATATTTGCAAGAGGTCCAATTTATGTAACTTGTAAGCTAATATTGAGAGGTAAAATTTCAAATTTTGTGTAGACCTAAACTTGGACTCTATATCCTGTGTAGAATGTACCTATCCAGGATTCAATACTACACATTTAGATACGTATTAAAACCAGATGCCAGATCTGAAAAGAAATATTTTTAATGTGTATGTACAGTTGATAACAAGTCACACCAATACGCCGAAATTGGTCAAAAGGACATATCACTTGGCAAGGGTCGTTCTATGCAATAAATGAATGCCTTTATTTTTTTTACGATGCATGTACCAATGAATGTACATGGCCATTGATGCTTTTATAGACCCCTTACTGTTATGTGTGTGTTATCAATACACACTTTAAAATGATTAATTGATGTAGTCACAATAACCCTTTCTGGTAAACTGTTCCAAATGTCTACGACATATTGACTGTAAAAATATTTATGTATATCCAATCTGGATTAAAATAATTACTAATTAATTACAATGATTTAATTGGTGTAGTAATAACAATAACCCTTTCTGGTAAACTGTTCCAAATGTTTATAACATGTCGACTGAAAAAATATTTTGGTATATCCAATTTGGATCTGTCTTTAAATCATTTCAATCTATACCCCCTTGTTGTCGAAGTAGATAAAAATACAACTGGATCAAGGAGAATATGGAAATGGAAAAGTTTATACACTTCAAGCAAATCAGCTCTAATTCATCTACTTTCTAAAGTTGTCAGTTTCAATATGCGTATTTTACTGCCTCATAATTCAAGCCACCAAGCTGCGGAATCATCCTAGTGAACCGACGCTGCACTTTTTCCAAAAATGCAATATTCCTTCTCGTATATATGTGGGGAAGACACTGGGAAAGCATAGTCAAGGTGTGGACTTACTAGTGCTTTAAAAGATAAAAACCAACCAGAGTATTCATAGTAACTAAAATAATTCATGGTTGGCGTACATTTTTGAAAGAATAGCAATCAGCAACATCAAACAATACAGGAAATCAAATAAACCGGAAGCACCATACATAATATGCAAATGATATACTACCCTTCCCCTGTACAGGTAGGAATGTATAGTCAAAAGGTTGTTATATTTAGTCTGTAGACCTGGAAAACAACAATCTATGAAATATTACACACCCCTGTGCCTAGGACAGGGTTGTGCACATGTGCCACAGGGGTTGAAATAAGATAAGTTTGAACTTTTTACAACACATGGCCATACTTTCAATGAAAAGTCACTTTTTCCAAATATAAATAAATTCCATACATTCCAAGTACTCTAGGTAACATTTTCTGCATTATATATCATAGACCCTAGAAGAATGTGTAAGGTCTATGATTATATTGCTACAATCCTTCATACGCTCAACATGGCAAATTTAGTTAACAGGTTGAACCTCTTAGTAGAGGAGGCGATCAGGCTAAAAATGTAAACATGTACCAAGAAGGTCAATTCAGGCAAAATAACGAAGGTGAAATAGCAATGAACGATTAGCCGACATCTACATCGGATTTTAATCAGATTGGGCACGATGTATACATTGGCCACATATACACAGTGACTGTGGTAAGGCGAATGCTGTTAGGGTCCATTGTCAAAACCAGTCTGAGCTCAAATAATTAGTATGAAAACAATGCCATAACGAATCTCTCTAATCTACTAGGCAAACCATGAGTAGCCTAGTTCCAATACAGTATCGTTACGATTTACACCTCCACTTACAACCACATTGGCATGCAGACTACATGAGTCATAAAATCATAAAATTTCACAGTGTCAGAGGTAAACCCTATCACTACCTGAGTAGAAAGTAAACAGTATATTTCTTTAGTTTTAGGTACAAGGTCACCAGATCAGTTGTTAATCATGTTGAAGGGTCCAAGAATCCCGGATATACTTTTAAATGTTAAGTCATTACCGGGAAGAGAAATGAACAAGTGTTAACAGTCCTCGGGCATCGCAATAACATGGAGCATACAGTAACACGTCAACAAATGATTAGCCCTTATGTAGTAAATGAGGGTCCACAGTACAAGGATATTGTATGCAGTAGATATCGGTACATACAAAACAGCTAATGGCGATTCTCCCCGGGGTTGGTGGGAGAGTCTAGTGCTAGGATGTACAAGGCTCCCTGTATAGTAGTAATAATAACTTTTATTTCATTAGAAAATGGGTGACCCTGTTAGGTCCAGCCTAATCTTCCCAGGGGCACTTAAATAAGTGTATACAATACAACAAAACAAGGTAACGCAAATAAATATTGAACGACAATAAAAAGTACATGATAAAAAAAACAGAAGAGTATATAAAGAGGTAATACTACGCAATCACAGACAGACAATGCAAAAGGCTGGAGAGATTCAGATAAGTGTAGATTTTTTTTTAAACAAGTTAAGTTCGTAATACTGATAAGGTGAGAAGGTAAATTGTTCCAAAGTTTGGAGCTTTCAAAACTAAATGACTGAGTATACACGTTGAATATAACGACCACACGCACGACAAATGTTAGTAGTTGCGGTGATGACGTCAACATCAGTTGGAATAACTGTCAATTAAACAAAATTTCGAGAGAGAGAGTTTCGAGAGAGAGAGTTTCGAGAGAGAGAGAGAGAGAGTTTCGAGAGAGAGAGAGAGAGAGAGAGAGAGAGAGAGAGAGAGAGAGAGAGAGAGAGAGAGAGAGAGAGAGAGAGAGAGAGAGAGAGAGAGAGAGAGAGAGAGAGAGAGAGAGAGAGAGAGAGAGAGAGAGAGAGAGAGAGAGACCGGATTGACGGATACGGAAAATAGTGTATACTCATGCAATTGATACAGGGAATAGTGTGTCGTAATCATATAGCGATATGGAAATAAGCCACTCTTGCGATTAGTAAGAACATGGAAGTATAACCCATGTCGATAATATCGTTAATGTTGACGTATTTAGCCAACTATATATGAAAGGGGTAAAATTACACTTGTTTCTGTGATCGCACAGGTTCACTCGCCGCGAAAGATCAAGACACGAGGTTTGAAAGGCAGCCGCCATTAGTACAGTACATAAACATGAACTTTCAACCGGCCGTTGTAGTGGGCAAACATTTCCATTTTACCTTCCGTCCCTTCCTAGTTCCCAAATGTAACAATCTTCCGATAAATCGCGTCGTTGTTACAATCGGAGCATGCCTACCAAAGATATTTCTGACGCCATGTAGCTAGGGAATTGGATCGGAGCAGAATGTTTTTCTAACTACCTATTTTGCATATTGTCCTAGCCCTTTATGTAACAGCAGCACATGTTACGGCCGATAGCGGCTCTCCATTTACCATGTAAACATATCCAATCACTTTTTTCGGAAGGTAGTTAGAAAAAAAAATATCTCCTCCAATTCCCCTTGTAATTTTATTATGAGACATAACTGGGGAAACAAATGCCTGTGTTTCTACCTCAGACTTATGTGTAACGAGTATCCACGACAACACCCCACTATGTCATTAATATGCTAAGCTCGTTCCGGACACCCGGAAGTTGTTCACACATCGTTAGGAAAGCCAGCTTATCAAGCTTAAAGTAAGCGGTTAATGATTGCAGTGCAAACAGCGGCATTCAACATGTGCTGTTTGATCCCTCCCCAGTTGTTCTTCCTGTGGGTTATACTTCACATGTTGAGTCGTAATCATATAGCGATATGGAAGTAAGCCTGTCTTGCGATTAGTAAGAATGACAATGCGTATTTTCAGCCACTTCGCACCAAATATAATGTCTCAACTTTCTACAAAAATACTCAGTAGCACGTGTGGGAATGAATAATATCTAAGAACCTAAAATGATTATGTAAAAGTGAACTTACACTGAACATCGTCAGGAATACCTGCAGCAGTTGCCATCTTAAAATACCGTCACCGCACTCTCGGACCGCACCACGCCTTTAGTTGAGTTTGGTTGTTGTCAGATCAGATACAGTATATAGATATCGCAATTATCATAAAAACAAAAGAATGTAACTTTGAAAGATACACGTACGAGGCGCTGTTATTTAGATGTATCTGGCGTGTTTGTCGACATAACTTGAAAGGCATCAACTTTAAATTTGATGATCTCTTTAAAGTGGCCATATGGATGATGATAATATGTATTTACGTTATGTTGTCATTTTTTTCTGGTGAAATAACGTTCAATTCAAATTTATATTTTAATGTATCCTTATCCTTCTGGTGGGTCATAGTGTCGTTGCCAGACTCGTGACAAGTCCCTCTCTTCTCGTGGCTTAGCTGCTTGGCATACATACAAACATCATGGACGATTGTCACGAGTCTGGCAGCGAGACTAGTTGGGTCACAGACCGGGCAGGATCGACGATCCTCCTTTATCTATAATAACCACCGACAGTGAGTCAGACCATTTATTAGACCCACAGCGAATGTTTACAGAGGGGATTAAGATCATTAACACCATATGCGTACACTTTAGTGGATTAGCTGATGTCAGATAAAGATAAAGCAGTGAAACTAACACACTAGTCATATATAGGGTCTGTTTTTGATATTATAGTCTCGTCTTTATTGGGTAAAGTAGGTATAAGAAATACACATGTAAAAATATAAAGAAAACGTTAACTGTTCATATTCTGTAATATAGTTAATCTGCGTGTTTGTAATCAGTAATTACAACAATAAATAGATAGAGAAGCAGAGAATGAAATGTAAGCAAAAGTAATTTCTTACAACACAAATTTAAAAATAAAACACGCATATTGCTACAGAATCAAAACATGGATTGGTATTGTTAGCCTGGTAAGGGGAGAACCATTTGATTCCTTGGGGGGGAAAAGGAGGATTTGGGGAAAAACAATTGTCGGCAGGGGAAGGAGAAAAAAAATAATTTGATCCCGTAATGGCTTGAGAAATAATTTGTTCCAACAGACAGAAGAAAAAAAAAATTGTTGCAATGTTCTACAAAATTGGTAACTGAGAAAAAAAATTGCATTTCTTCTGTATATGGAAAAAATAATTTGATGCAGGACTGACAATAGAAAAAATTGCTGTCACAATGATGGGAACAAAATTGCTGTCATACCCACTTCCTCCCCCCCCCACAAATCAAATGGTTCTCCCTTAATATAGATGCCCGTGAGAAAAGGATTATTCAATTTTTACTATGTTATTTTTGTAATTAAGAAGTGCTACAATACGTAGCTTTTTTTGAAAGTGGTGTCAATTTTACAAAATTTTGCAATTGCAATTAATCAAACTATTTATACATGGCAATGTTTCAATGTATGGGACAATGTCTTACGCATGCGTAGACTGGACGTGACGTAATGATTATTGTGGTTATGCAATTTACCGACAAATCACTTTCTTACGTACATGCAATAAGGCACAGGAAGGGGGACTGTGACTAACTGTTTACATCTTCTTTTTTCTTTTTTATTTAATTTTGTTGTTGTAATTAGTGATTACAAACACACAGATTAACTATATTATTTCAAATTGTATTTTCCTGTATTAAAAACAGTACAATCAAAAGTTAAGAAAACATGAAAACATTTCGTTTTGGCATATTACTACATGATGCACAGCAAAGCTTGAGATGCGTGACGTGTATGATGTCATGTTGCCCCTGACAACCAACGTCGACTTGTAAGCATAACGCTCTGGCACGCCGAGTTAGTAAAGGTTATATTATTTGATAACACTTTGCTTGATATTTGTTTGTTTAGCTCTCATTGACAATCCTTTAGTAAAAAAATATGCTAATTAGGCAATTAAGTATGAACTGAAATGAATTGAATTGAATTGAAGGTAAACATTTATACACTCAAGCACATAATAAAATACAAGGTATAAAAATCACTGAGGATAACACGTACAAGTAATTTTAAAAACACTTATTTTAAAACTGTATATTTTTTGTATCAAAAGCCATGTCAAATCTTTTCTGCACCATTCATTATACATAGAACTGGTTTATCACACTTGATGTTTCATTAAAGATTGATTTACATAGAATGTGTGTATATATAAAGATGTATCAAATATGCAAAATTGTTAAAAGCTGTCCAATAATATGTTAATTAGCTAATCAGTATTCAAATCTCCAATAACATGTTAATTAGCTAATCGGTATGCAACATTAATTACACAAGAACAGGTTTATCACACTTGATGTTTCATTAAAGATTGATTTACATAGATTGTGTGTATATATAAACATTTATCAAGATATGCAAAATTATTAAAAGCTGTCCAATAATGTTAATTAGCTAATCAGTATTAAAATCAGTCCAATAATATGTTAATTAGCTAATCAGTATGCAACATTCATTACACACAGAACAGGCTTATCACACTTGATATTTCATTAAAGATTGATAGACATAGAATGTGTTTATATGTAAACACTTATCGAGATATGCAAAATTGTTAAAAGCTGTCCAATAATATGTTAATTAGGTAATCAGTATTAAAATCTCCCCACTGCAACTAAATAAAATATTAAGTTCAAACCTGAACTGGTATCAATCGGGTTGAAATGTTATGTTCGCCTGGCCATTTTCGTGTTCAGTTGGCGCCATTTGGTTAATTTCAACTTCAACGACTATATGTGTTAAAGATGATTCGTCATTCGAATTTACTGCTGACAATGTATCACTTGACATTTTTTCTGCCAAACTGTGAGTTGGACTTTCTTTTAGCGAACTGTTACTTGGCCTCTCTTGTGACAAATTGCCACTTGGAATTTCTTTTGACAAACTGTTATTACCTCGTGTCTCACATGAGAAATTGTCACTTTGATTTTGATTTGACAAACAGTTACTTGGTCTCTCTTCTGACATATTGTCATTTAGTTTTTTCTTCTGGTATGTCTGCATCTTTTCGGCCTGTACCGTCGGTGATTTCAGATTCTTCTTATGTTTATCACAACGAAGATGTACCCGAAATTGTTTGGACTGAAGACAGTAGAGAAGAGGGTTGACCATACTGCTTAAGTAACAAATTGAATATAATGGTCGTACGTAGAACATGTTCTTAGGCAATACATTAGGAAGGTATGAAAAGACACCCAATGGTAAATAAGAGGCTACGAAGAAAACGATTAACAAGGAGCAAATTCGAAATGTTGCTAGATCGCGTTTGTCAATCATTGACTTGTTGTTAGAGAGTATTTTAGATGTTTTTCTCTGTTCACATTTTACGTAAACAATATAGCCGTACGATACACAAATAATTATTAAACCGGCACCGATGGTTATCGCACCGGCCTTGTTGACACTTTTCACGTAAGATGAAGCCGTAATGTCGATAAAGCAGGGGCGAACACTAATGTCAGAAATCTTCATTATTCCATAAATTAGGCCGACGATGTAACTAGTTATTATTGATACTGTCGTCACCCTCTGCATGGTACTACGGCTAAACTTTTGGCTGATTCCAATTGCTCGCGTCACAGCTAACGTAGCAAGGGAGACTTCCGAGGTACACAGTGAAAAGAACGAAACGAAAACATACATCTTACAGAGAACCCGTGATGTGTCTTCAATAAAGATATTGGTTCCACTCACCAGAAAACTTACGGAACTGTAGAGTAAAAGTGGAGCCACAACAACGCAAACCAGAAAATCAGCAATGGATAGAGTTACTAGTTGTATATTAGCATGAGTCTGTAAGTTCTTCACTTTCCCAATAATCCACCAAACAGTCACATTTCCAGGTGTACCGATGACAATTACTGGAATAATTATAACGATGCTTAGGATGAGACAAATTCTTTCATTTGTACTTAACGACGGTTGAAAACCTAGCATGGTTTCATTGAAGGCAAAACTCTCGTTCGATGTATTCCAACCCATATTTTGTAATATAGATGTTACCTTGCCAACTGCAGGCAGAATAAAGTAACTATAACCCACACCTGATTCTCTCTTCCCACAAGGCTTAGCGTAAAACGTCCGTTTTAATAGCTTATACATATACGCTATTAGTAATATATGCATACATATATACTACACAGGGTTTCGCATTTAACAGCTATCATCAGACGACTAACGAGACAGTTCGAAGTTCGAATGCCGTGGACGTACATGGCGGACGTCGATTTCATTTCATTTTCTGGTTGTCATAGTGGCAGTTGGCTAAAATATATTTATTTTCATGATGGCACTGGTGAGTCATAATGACTTCATTATTAGACTAGGCACTAGTCGCTTTCTATTTTGCCTCGGGCACTATCAATGTAGCATGGGAGTCCTACAGGTGATTTGCTTTGACAATGGAAATCATGCATACATGAAAATTTGATATGTTATAAAACCTTATTCAAGTACTAAAATTATATGCAAATGATAAAGTGGTGCAGACTGAGTTAATGAAACGTACGTGTGTACATACATACATACATACATACATACATACATACATACATACATACATACATACATATCAAATAAAGATAAATGATTGTACTTTTTGTGCAGAATGTTTGTTATTGTACTTACAATAGCAAACCCTTTTTCTTATTTCTTTTAGTCTTTTGCAATTTATTTATGTACGAAGACGTACTTCAAGACTGTTTCCCTTTATTTTTTTCAAGTTGGTTAAATATGGTAAAGTTGTTTTCAAAATCTAAAATAAATTCCCATTTGGCATCGTATAACTTGTGATTTTACCGAGAATTTGGATTGCCTAGGCTTATACCTCATGTCACGAATAGTGTCGTAATTGGACCATTATTTTCCTCGACCTTGTGTAAAAAGAGCCTTTGGCTCAAAATGTTTTCATTGTTAAATAAAGTTAGCAATATATAATAATGATAATTAGATGAAATATGGGTTATCAAAATGGAGACTCGCTTTTAACGTCAGAATAAAAATCGCCAACGCTAGTGTTATAAAAGGTAATAATTTTGATAATCGGAGTAATTCAAAGTTGTTAGCTGCATGGACGTGGTCATATACTATTTTATTCATGTTTTATTCCATTCTTGTAAAGGGATGGATTTGAAAACCATTCATTTGAAAAAGAAAAAAATGTAAATACAGAGTCATTCCTAGTTGGTCATAAAATATGGTTGATTCGGTTTAAAATGTAAATCAAGTTCTTATAATTCTCGCAATTATACATACATACATACATACATACATACATACATACATACATACATACATACATACATACATACATACATACATACACACACACATACATACATACATACATACATACATACATACATACATACACACACATACATACATACATACATACATACATACATACATACATACACACATACATACATACATACATACATACATGCATCCATGCATCCATACATACATACATACATACATACATACATACATACATACATACATACACACGCACGCACGCACACACACATACACATACATACATACATACATACATACATACATACATACATACATACATACATACATATGCATGCATGTATTTATGTATGTATGCATGTATACATATTGAGATATTATTTGTGTAAAATGTTTGTTATTGTACATTGTTCTGTATTTTCTTTTTAGCCTTTTACAATTTATTTGTATATAAACGCGGAGTTCTTAGCAGAAGATATTTCCCTTTATTTTCGTCGAATTGGGAAACATGGTAAAGTCGTTTAAAAAATCCAAAATCCAAAATAAATTCCCATTTTCACCGTATTTATATATATATATATATATATATATATATATATATATATATATATATATATATATATATATATATATATATATATATATATATATATATATATAGATGTTGAAGTGATTTTACCGAAAATTTGGATTGCGTGGAATTATATATCGTGTCACGGATGGTATCATGAAGGCTAGAAAAATGTTTGTTTCCGATAATATCACTTCAGAAAATAGGGTAGTTTGCTCAGGATTTCATTCATATTAAATTTAATTTCTTTAATTACTTCGTCCCGAAGACAAGGTACTCGTTGGTCAAAATATTTCCGTAACATTTGAAGATGTGTAAAAGAAGACAATCATGTGATTCACAAGTATACAAACACAATATGTAGAATGTGCTGTTATAGGCTGAAATGACATCCTTTCTCTCTGGAATGCGATTTACAAAACAATAACCAAAGATAGAAGTAAACGTAATAATAATTTTACCTTTGTGCATGTAGAAAATGTTTAGTGTCCGCGGCTTAACTAGAGTCGGTCGGCCCGTGTTATCGAAAACATAGAGTTTGTTTTATTTGGCCGAATTAGACTATTATTTTCCTCGACATTGTGTAAAAAGAGCCAATGATTCAAGGATTCATCGTGTTTAAATAAAGTCAGCAATATATAATAATGATAATAAAGGTGAAAATTTGGGTTATCAATATGGAGACTCTCTTTATGTCACAATGAAAATCGCCAAACGCTAGTTTGATAAAGGTAATAACATCGGTAATCGGAGTAATGCATAGTTGTTAAATGCATGGACGAGGTCATGATCATATACTATTTCATTCATGTTGTATTCCTTAGGAGCGGGGCCAAATCTGTCATTCTTATAAAGAGATGGATTTGAAAGCCATTCATTTGAAAAAGAAAATAATGGTAAATGCAGAGTCATTCCTAGTTGGTCATAAAATACAGCAGATTCGGTTTAAAATGTAAATCAAGTTCATATAATTCTCACAATTATACATACATACATACATACATACATACATACATACATATACATATCGGATATACATACATGCACACACACACACACACACACACACACACACACACACAGAGACATGGGTTGAAAGTGTGTTATTACAGTTCTTTTTGGAAAAGCTTGCCCAAGCTGTTAAACCAACTATCAATATCAGTAAGCCTGTTTACGATGCTTCAAAACATCATGGTGCTTTTATCCAAAATATCAGACACTTCACAACAGTTAGGTAATAACTGATAGTACATTGAGATTTTTATTTATTTATTTATTCAACTTACAAGTTTTAATCTTACATTGACTATAGCATTGTATACGACATGGCTGGCCGGAAATGATGTAATTAGGATTGTAGTTTATACCTCTAAAATATCTGCATCGTAAAACGTGGTCAAACTATTTGTGGGAGGGGTGGTTAAATTAATTCATCTCTCTTAATTTTAGATACTTTTGTTGACATTTTTTTAGACAAAATGAGGTTAATAGAAATGAAGGAAATGTATATGTCATTGGGACGTCAAGCAAATCTAGATCTTCTCCAGAAATTCTGACATAATATGTCTTATTGTTTAAATTTGTTTTTCGCTTCATTTTGAACAATGGAATAGTTTAATGCATCCATCCCTGTACATGTAATTGTTACTTTGTTTATTTGACTTTAGTTTTACCTCGTCTTACAAAACAGGATAATACAATTTATACCATACTCAAGCCAAGTTTGTGTCTTAGAACAGTAGACATGCAAACAGTCCATTTGTTAAAATTTTACTTGGGCTACGCCCTCTTTAAAGTTCAACCCTGGACTTTCATATACTTATATAACCTGGTCGTTTACGTCACGACAATTCGTGTTGACGTCACTTGTTTTGAGGTGTTCGAAATATGAGACAAGACATTCCAAATCGCCAAGACTTTTCTTGATTTTTCATAAATTATGCTTCAAGAGGTATAATTATATCGATCATTCCTATAATGTTACTTCATTCTGCCAGAAAATACTCGTGACCTAAGGGTTTGTCAGTACTCGTCTAGCGATTCGTAGTGACAACGGCCCCTTAAGTCATTCGTACTTTGCTTGGCGGAACGACGAAAACATTTTGGGGAATAATATCTAATCGTCAAGCCGGAGTAATTCTCGGGGTAGAATGTCAAGTAGATATCGGGATATCCTATGTACAGAATACAGTTCTCGTATCACATCATCTATACTACCAATCATTGAAAAACACTTGTTGTCATGACAACATGTCGTAGATATATGCTGTGTTCATTGTGAGACTTTGAGCCATTTGAATTAATAGTACTGTACACTAGAAATTCACAGGGCCCACAGAAGCGTTTGGTCACTTGCACACAACAGGCCTGGTGGAGGTTTGCTATGACTGGCCTACTGCAGGTCTAGTGCTATTTAGTAGTGTATGATATATGAACTGGGTAATTACATGCCAGTAAAACAAATATAACTTCAATACTTGTGTAAAAGATCTTTGTTAAAAATGTTTGTACACAGTCTGATAATGTGTTCAAATTTTTTTTTCATCGAGTACTGTTTTGTACTCTTCTTAAGTTTGTTGTACAGACAAAACGATAAATTGTTGCAATGTTAGTAAGTTTTGGGTCAGGCCAGACTACACCCTTTTCAGGTGAAATGATTTATTCATTGTTTGTTGCAATTCTTTGGATTGCAACAAACATTGAATTTATAGTAAATTAAATAAAACATAGAATGTATAGTAAATTATGTATCACACATAAAGAAAATCTACAAAATTAATGGCGTTATGTTTTTTTGACGAGCCAGACAATGAAGTGTGGCACTTCTAGTAAACGTTTCTGAGCCCGAAGATAAAATGTAGTAATACTAGTTAGTCGAGCCAGGCAATGCTGTTTCAGGTTTAATAGTTTCAAATGTAACCACTGAGTAACTTCCTGATACCGTAACACTCAAATCTTGAAATATCCAAAGATCTTAACCTTTTCTTTCAGGATTACCTTACCCAAAAGTCACCAACCCGACAAGGTTAGTTTTTACAAATGAAGAAGATTAGAAAATTCTGGAGTGGCAGAAAATTATTTTCTTGATTGAAAAACGGCAGCATGACGGTGTATTAAGAAGACCTTGAATATTTCTTATCACCAAGTATTGAAGTTATGTCTGAAAAAAAGAATAACAAAAAAATGTAGTTATCGTTTTAACAATATGTCATCGTGAAGGCTATGATATTCACCTCATCAACTGTCTATTCAGTCAAATCGCCAATATATGAGAGCGTATTACAAACAATTTTCTCGCTCGAGGTTCTACTATTTCCTCGTCAGTCTGAATATTGCCAGCGGTTAATATAACCTTCAATGCCTAGAAAGTATCCGGATGTTCCTCTTCAAAACAATGCCAAAGAAACAGATTGACATGTAAAAAATGACTGTTCCCAATTCTATGGGTTTTGATGTATACATGAAACCCTATCCATTTTTCAATATTTGTGAATAATTGTGTATTTATCAGAACATTGTTTGAAAAAAACAACTAAGACAGCTGTACCAAGGCCCTTACGGACATATGATACAGTAACTGTAGACGTGAAATGGCTATCAATACGAGTGATACGGAAACGCCCTGGGTAAGTTTAGCAAGTCAAATACGTCAATCTCCAAGTACTTCCTCGTCGAACTGGCGTACGCTTCAACAGTTCGAGGAGGTGGCACCATCATCCGGGATACGATTAGTTGATGGGTAAAAGCAGTCACCGTAGCCAGAGAGTGCATTGTTAAAGAGAGTCCTATGATCACAGTACTTACTTAAGAGGGTGACGTAATTCTCACATTTGTCCAATCAGCATCGTGACCGGAATCAGCACGCCAATCATCATGAAGGGACAGTGTGGCGAGGCAGGTGCTAGTAGAAAGAACACAAGATGAACAGAATGTTGATGTTAGAGCTGACAATTGTAATCAACCAAAAGTCAGAGAAGAAATCAACTTCCTTTTCAGAAATCTATCCGAACTTGTGTGTCGGGATTGAAATGACACACCCTCAGTTTATAAGTTTTCAAGTGTAATTTTTGCTGAATGTTTAATAGTATTACATTCTCGCAAACCAGAGCTGTTATTTCTTCCGCGACACTGCGAAATGCATCTAGGACGGTGCCGTAAAAGAGGCTGTGGTTTACGACGATGCAGTAGTCACGGATGCACCTGCAATTGACTGACCTCAAACCCAGTGTTAGGATAGAGCTTTATCTTACAAGTGATCAGATAAAACTTAAGTAGAGAAATGTCGGTTCCCACTATGCTATCAACTGTTCTAACAATGCCAGAATTACAATTGTAATATCATAGAAGGCATCAATCAACATTAACATTATACTAGAATAATTATTCGCCGTCTTACGTATTTTACTAAACAATAGAAGAAAAATAGTAGATTTAGTGACAGGTTTGTTGAGAATTTAAAAAAAATCGTGTCGTCGCATCAATTCATGAGACAAAGACAATTGCCTAAGGCCTAAAACAATAATTGTTTGGTTTCGGTTACCCGACCCCACCTAGCTTTTCACTGCCGACCCTAAACTTTTTATTATGTATTCGAGAAATATTAATAAAATCGTCACGAAAACTAGTGGATACAGAATCTGACATCAATTTAAAAAGACAATATAAAACTGTTCTTCCAATTTGTAATGGTTGTACATCTGATGAGAACCATTTGGAAGACAACTGGAAAACCTGAACTAGACACTCACAAAGAAAAAAGTATAAATTAATAAAATAAAATGAAAAATCTATCTACCCCACCTATTCTAAAATTGAGCGTTATCGGAACCACATAATTTGTTTTATTAGGCCTAATGTTAATGTGGATGTGTGCCTATGATCTAGGCATTATATTGCTCATGCTTGTTTATTCCAATCAGTTCTACATATCTCGCATTTACTAGTGATAATATCATTTAACCTGTTTCAGCATAGAAGTAGAAAAAACACATACTTCAGGTGAAATAGAAGGTAGCATAGGAAAATGGTCAGCTTTGGTTAGTGCTAGTGACATGATCTAGGATCGACGTAGCACATGTTTCATACTATGAATCTTAGTGACCTATATGTAAATTCATCACAATATATGAATATTAATCATTTCCGCTAACCTTTTGATGCCCCGGAAGTGTCAGTGCCATTACTTGGGGAGTCTGGTTTGTTTCCTTTGGGGGGAGACATCTTAGAAACAGACCCAGAGGTTGGACCATCGACATTGGTTGTCGTGCTCACTCCTGCCATCGATGTAAACGAAAAGATAACATCTTAACAAACAGTACTAGTCCTATTTAAAGTTCCATTATTCAAAACGAAATTACTAGGCGAGACTGATGGTTGAGTTACTCAAGTCGCTGTACATGAACTCGGCTACTTGGAAAGATTAAAATGACACCATTCGGTGGATTGGTAATGAGTCGCCCTGTTTTTGAAATTGAGATTTGAGGTCCATCCTGTTTTGAAACTTTTAAATGGGGAGGTGGTCACTGTGTTTTGGATTGTGATGTGCACGTGGATGACAGTTCATTTCTGCAATGCCATAACCGTGTCTAAATCGTGGTATTATTCTTGTCCCGAAGTCTCTAATACCACAGCCGTCTCTCGTCAACCACAACTGTTACTGCTAACTATATATATACATTATACCTAACATACTAGCTACTGGTGCTGTACATATATCATGTAAATACTGTTAAAATTTGGCTTTTCGAAGAGCTGTGAAATTATTACCTAAAAGGCTAATGATTGCCGTACCAGAGCCGAAACAATCTCCATAGACCCCTCGAAACACCACCACCTCAGATAATTTGAGGCACATTTCATTTTCACCATACACCGTATGGATAAAGGGCAGTTTCTGATAAATGATGGTGCTGCCTTATCAAGTTGGGAAGTTATTGCCCGAGGAAGGGTCTGAATAGCCTAAAAATTACCTTTAAGAATAAAAAAAACTCCAGAGCTTCTAGCGTGAGACGCTAGGACCTCTCCTTCTTCTCCACTTTTTTCTGAGAAAATGCTATTTAACTTTTACAAAAATATTTCATCCTATGTTATTAGTTACTAATCATATCATGCTGCGGTCTTGTAAAGCGTCCAAATAGGAGTTTAGGAGGGATCATCATGTTTTAGAAATATGTAATCAGGGGATGAACCTATTTTTGGTTTTATACTAGCAAAGAGTGGTGATCAGAAGTTTTCGTCGGCAAGATGGAAAAATCCACACCACCCATCCCCGCCCGTCCGTAATATATGTCATTCGTCAGACATCCAAACCTTGCACAAAGGTGGCATATCTTATTTATAAGACATTTGCACTTCACTTGTTTGACAGAATTAGGATTGTGTCTCTTACCTTTGACATTAGAGATGACTGAGTGAGTAACGACCAATGCAACCACCAAGACTATTGTTAATCTAAGAGTAAACGAAAAACCAGCAATTGTTATCAGTTATTTATAAACTGAATTCCTCCCAGTAGAAGAAGGAGAGAGAGAGAGAGAGAGAGAGAGAGAGAGAGAGAGAGAGAGAGAGAGAGAGAGAGAGAGAGAGAGAGAGAGAGAGAGAGAGAGAGAGAGAGAGAGAGAGAGAGAGA
>NC_135559.1:7356258-7483758 GCF_964340395.1 Glandiceps talaboti
CAGCATACTCTCGGAGTATTTAATACCAACTTTGTCACAATATTTACGAAGAATTTGTCCCGGGAAACGTACAAGATCATCGGAATCAATAATTATCGGCGGTTGTTTCAGCTTATTTATGACGTGTACATAAAATTCGTAGAGCTCCTGGACACCTGACATCTGTACGGCCCTCTCCTCCGGGTGGCGTGATTCAGTCCCGCAGAATGCTTTGTACAGAGACGCGATTGACTTTTCGGGATTTCTAATCAAGAACGTGTGTTTAAATCCACGAGGGATAAGATTGAAATTGCCCTGGAGGCTAAATGCCATGTCTTTTGAGAACACAACTGACATATCAGGGTTACATGTTTCAAATGTCGTCTTGACGGCACCATAACTGTACTCCGGCCACTCATCCTCGTCATCGTCGCCGATTTCATCGCCGAAAAGATACGACGTGTAATACAATTCGTGATAAACGGCAGTGTGTTTTTGTGTTGCCATGGCAAACTCTACAGGTACGGAACGAGTTCGAGGATATGTCCACAGAGCCACACGAGTTGGGCCACCTGCAATATCGTTAACACTTGCCATTTATGTTGCCTTTTTACCTGCCGACGATAAAAACAAAAGAAAATTATGAAATTGGGTTGCGAGCGCTCTTTACACAAAAATTGCCAATTGTATCATCACAAAAGTCCGCCGCCTCTGTATTTTGTCTGTATCTATATCTCTGTCCTCTGTATTTGTCTATCATCATGTCTTGCTCTGTGTGGCTCTCCCTCAACTTGTCTGTCTGTCTGTCTGTCTGTCTGTCTGTCTGTCTGTCTGTCATGTCTATATCCCTGTCCCTCTCTGTATGTTTGTCTCTTTCTCTCACTATCTGTCTCTTTTGCCACTATTCCGTGGCATCGAATCTCTTCTCACAGGGTGATCATGAAGAGAGGTCTTCGAAGCCGTGGATAGCCTCTAAAACTGCACCATACTGTCAATCAAATAAAGTTGTCTTGTACTTAGCAATAAATGAAACTATTTGTTTGGCATATAACTTCCATTACGCCTCGCAACATGTTCAAACTCAATCCATACTACAAGAATTAACAATTTTGCAATATGAATGGTAATTAATAACATGCCAATCAAATGCCACTTTTGTCGGTAATTGGATAGGTTTGAATAGGGCGCAACACGATTACAGGATCCCCATTAACGACCTCCAGTGACAGGGTGACCCGGTGACCCGACATTGTGTCACCCCGGACAAGCCGATACAATTGACGAGTAATGGCATATCGTATTAACATAGCAAGACGTATTACAGTCACCTGCATGGAATATTAAACGGTTACTTTACGAGAAGTCATGACTTTTTGACCTCGTATTTATATGTTCATGATATCCCAAACCAATGGTTTATTTATTTAGCTGATTTTATAGCATGTTTCCCATGAAAGTGGTCCCATCCAATAAGTCTGCTAGTATAAATTATAGTCCGTGAATAGAATACTAATGCAACGTGTGCATGATTTCGTTCCTATAGCCTCTATCTTTATCCACATAGTCCTCCATTTTCAGGCAATCAAATACCATGTATATATATATATATATATATATATATATATATATATATATATATATATATATATATATATATATATATATATATATATATATATGTATATTGCCATTCTGCCATGTTCAAAATTCAGAATGGCACAAGCTGTATCAAAGTGGCCATATCGATGACGATTGGGTATTTATTTTGGATTTTTAATTTATTAAACAATTTTATCATGACATCCTACTTGAAAAATCAATGTGAAACAACATATGCCAAGTCTGTGTTTGTAACTCAATACATTGCAAAAAGCTATAAAAAAAAAACCAACAAAAAAACACCCTGTAAATTGTTTGTTATTGTACGTACAATAACAAATATTTTGCACATTTTATTAATCTTTTTTGCAATTTATTGTGTTACAAACACAAACTTGGCATATGTTGTTTCACGTTGATTTTTTCAAGTAGAAAGTCAGCATAAAATTGTTCTATAAATTAAAAATCCGAAATAAATACCCAATCCCCATCCATATGACCAATTGTCTTAAGTCATTATTAGAATAGTTTATTACATTGCTAGTAGGACTTTCCTCGACATTTTTTATATGTATAATTAATTACGTCATCGTATCGTCCATAATTTATAGATCGTTGATAGTGTACAGCAATATTCTTCAGTATGGCCTAATAAAAAAATTGTGTGGTTCCGATTACATTCAATTTTAAAATAGGTGGGGTAGGTACATTTTTTTTAATTATATTTTTTTCTGTGTGAGTGTCTAGTTCAGGTTTTCGATTGTTTTCCAAATGGTCTCTGTGTTGTTTATTTCTTCCTATCAGATGTACAACCATTACAGATTGGAAGAACAGTTTTTTATTATCTTTTTAATTTGGTGTCAGTTTCCGTATGCACTATTTCTCATGAGACTTCACAATTTTTGCGATTTTCTTATTTTTTTCTCGGATATATATAAAAAATGTTTAGGGTCGGCAGTGAAAAGCTAGGTGGGGGTCGGGTAACTGGAACCAAACAATTTAGGCCTAAGCAGAATACTGTGGGTATGTTTGAATTTATTATGCAGCAGAAAGTACGCCCAAAAAGTCAGCTCATGCCCCTTTAAGACTAATTCGCTATCGCAAGTTTTTACTTCTCTGAGTATTTACAAGTAAATTGATAAAAAACAGCATTTTCCGGATACCACCGTTTTCCTTATTTTTGTAGCAATTTACAACACAATGATGTGCGCATGCGTTGTGATCTTAAATGTCCTTGGCGGTTTTATTCCCACCGCACTGTAAGTGTCTATTGATATCATATATCTTCGCCACGTGCCAGACACATATATATGACTTTATATATTTTAAGAATAACAACCTATGAACTATTAACGCAGTGAAGAATTCATATTTTACCGGTTTGTCAAAAGAAATGCTAGCGTTCGATTCGCGATACTTGAATTGAATTAGCAAGGTATTATGTAACCTTATTACACGATACAACATGTGAACGTGTAAAGAGTTACGATGTCGGACATGTTACGACTTTTATATCGCCCTAACATGTCGTCAATGGTTGAAGCTAGCTGTTCAAACACGATTTCTGGGTCATTGGATATGACTTCTTAGCTTATGGCATACTGTGGCCTAATTCATTACAATTCAGACCCGATCGATTCGATTGTTTTCGTTCACACTGTGGTAGAGTTATGATGGGCGTTGACCAGCGATGCCTTTACACGCATTGTCTACCAGCAACAGGTAATAAGCTTATTACCCGTCCTTTTTGCGAACAACTGTTCGCCAGATTTACACAAATGACTACAAAATGGCTGACCTGTATGCTCAGGAGGCAGTTTACTCGATACAAAATCCAAGTGTCTGTGTGAATAGTGTGTGTTCGTACACGGTTTTGTTGACTACGGTATTGTACTGTGCTAACCGGGTATCAGGGCTTAGGCGATCGATATGATTGCTATGAAAACATCAAAGTGCACCACACATTAAATATCTCAATCACTCGGACTCACCTGTCTTTTACTACGTGAAACAGTCTGTATATAAACACTCAGCAATGATCAACCCTGGATTGTGACAGCTGGCTTCGTAGCTTTTGCGGCGTCTGAACGCAGAAACGATGACACCATACAGTCCGACACTGCAGGCCTTGCATATTTTAAAGAGTGGAATGTGCCTCGTGAAGACTCGTTTGCTGTCAGTACACAGTATGCAAATGATATCGCATTCAAGCTCTTTCAGGTGTAACGGCCCGGTCAAATGCTGGTAGGCATGGTACATCTTGCGGTATGGCTGTAATGTAGCGATGCTACCAAATAATTATGTATGTGTAGTGACATTCCAGTATGTAGCCTTGTTTTCTGGAGACACGCTATGATGTCGAGGTTGTCATGGTAACAGAATCATTACTAGTATGTCCAGACGTGTTTTTTTTAAAGTAACGCTCTATTGTTTGCGAGCTGTACAGTGCTGTTAATTTTTTGAAGAAAAAATAAGTTTTCTTGAGGATACACGAAAGGTCAAGGGTCAACCAGGTCCCTGGTTACGCGATCTATTTTTGGAGACTGAAGTCGCAATGTTTGTCAATTACATTAAATGGGTGAGAATTGGTATTTATTCGGATTTGTAGTTAGTAAAATAAGTTATTCTACTTTGCCACTTCAAAAACACAGTGTAAAATAGAATTGACAAAGTGCATATAAACTGAAAAAAAAAGTTTGTTATTTATTAGTGTTTCTTTTGTGTACTATTCCGCCACGGTTTTGAAGCCTAATAAAAACAGTTGATTGCTTGCACTTACCTGACCCCTGACCCCTGACCCCTGACCCCACTTAGATTTTCACACCGACCCTGAACTTTGTTTACGTATTCGAGAAAATTTTTGAATAAAATCGCGAAGTCTCGCAAGAAATAATGGATGCGGAAACTGACCTCAACTTAAAAAGACAATATAAAACTGTCTGTAATGGCTGTACATCTGATTGGAAGAAACCAATAACACAGAGACCATATAGAAAACAACGGAAAACATAACTACCTGAACTAGACTCTCACATATGAAGAAAAAAAAATAAAAAAAAAAATAAAAAAAAATATACCTACTCCACCTATTCTAATATTGAATGTAATCGGAACCACACATTGTTTTTACGCCTAATGGAAGTAACATAGAGATGTACTGGAAATGAAAGTCTCCATTTGCATAACCTTACAACATACATGCATTTGCATTTATATATATATATATATATATATATATATATATATATATATATATATATATATATATATATATATATATATATATATATATATATATATATATATATATATATATATATATATATGAATGTCTGATGATCGCACTATGCGTGAAAGAGTTCCAGTACTACCAAAACTATTACGCTCTGCCACTGCGGTATAGAGCACTGTCTTAGCAGATTGATACTCATCGAGTTATATATATATATATATATATATATATATATATATATATATATATATATATATATATATATATATATATATATATATATATATATATATATATATAACTATATATATATATAACTATATATATAACTATATAGTACTGGAACTCTTTCTTGGTTGTAACTCGGAGTTTCACGCATAGTGCGATAATCAGACAACTGTTGTCTATGCGTGAATATCCGAGTTACAACCAAGAAAGAGTTCCAGTAGTACCTAAACTATATATATATATTTAAGTAGAATTCATCATGCATTCATGAGTGGAAAAATCCTGTCGATGTCTTCTAGTTCTGAACCCAGAAACGATGACGTCATAATACTAATAAATAGCAAACTTGTTCAGTTTATATGGACTTTGTCAATTCTGTTTCGCCTTGTGTTTTGAAGTGGCAACGTGAAATAACTTATTTTACAAAGTAAACAGGTACTAGGTAATTTGTCACTACTATCTAACGTTGTATGCGCCTCGGCGATGAAATCATCTTCTAACCTTTTCTACTACTTCGTTCAATAAATCTCCAATCCATTTTTCATTAAAATCCGTCCAGAAAAAAATAAGGGTCAGAATGCGATGTTTTAGAACAGGGACCAAGTTTTGCCATATTTTACTACATTGTATATTCATCAACTACGTGGAAAAATAATAGTTTGACGATTTTCTTGATAACAAACTAGGAGGTGAACAATCACATTTTTGGAATGGCTTCAAAAGGGACAAAAAAAAAGTCGAAATACTTTGCTTTTTTTCCTCCTCATAAGAAACCAAACCTAAACCGAGACATCAAATTCAATATTCCAGTAACCGCATTAGAGCCGTAAGATATATATTGATGTGACGTTATACGAGTTTCCAGCAATGCACGTGAAGATTTTTATTAACGATTATAATATCGAATTCCATCATTGGCAGCCTTAGGCCACCATACACGTGACAGTACAGTGAGTTGATAATTGTGTATGCAAAAGTTAAATACTGGGCCGGCCTCAGAATTCAACTTTGAATAACTGCAGTAAATAATATTGTGGTTTGTGACGTCACAATCATATTAATACGACCAACTGTTTAGTGACCACACACACGTCAATGACAAACAACTTTTGTCCATTTCTATTTATAGCACATATCATGTGATTAATGAGATTACAACTATATCCTATAACAATGAAACAAACACAATTGTTTACCTTGGAAGTCACAATACCGCATGGTACTGGACATTTGCGCTAATAATTTGTCTCTCCTATACTCTAAATTACACTCTTTCCCTATAGCTGTATTAGACAGACAAACAGACAGACAGACAGACAGACAGACAGACAGACAGACAGACAGACAGACAGACAGAAATTGTGATCTGGAGAGCCAGCGAAACACAAGCAGGGACAGAGCGACTGATAGAGACACAGCCAGCCGGCCAGACAGACAGGCATATGTAGAGATACAAACACAGACAGACAGACATGCAGACAGACAGACAGACAGACAGACAGACAGACAGACAGACAGACAGACAGACAGACAGACAGACAGACAGACAGACAGAGACAGATAGATAGCTAGATTGAGGGTTGGCAAGTAATGAGACTTCTGATGTGTTGAGTGAATCATAATGTGCAATTCTAAAACAGGAGCAGGCATCACATCAGGTGATGAATAAATAACACATTAAAGAGTGTCCTACTTTGTAAAGGGTCCATGCATTTATTGTTACCGCGATTACAATGACTTATATACCCAACATAATATACAAACAAACAAACAAACAAACAAACAAACAAACAAACAAAAACAATGTTTCAAAATTGCATAATCTTTTTATTTTCCTATTAATATCATACTATAAGTTTCACTACACATTAGTTTCCATTCACTTTTATATAACGGAAACATACATGTTTTATACAAAAATACATTCACATATATATAAATCAGAACTATGAGATATATATGGAGAGTAACATATACTGTAATTATGAATATTGGCATGAACCGAGTTCACCAAAGGATTACGTATATGGATTCCAAATTGCCATTTTTTTCATGATTTTTTCATAAACCATATTTATCTGGAGGTATGATTTTTTTTTATTCCCAACATTTTATTTTCTTTCAAGCAGACTCGGAAACTACTTGTGACCGTAAGGGGGTTTGCCACCGTGACTACTCGTCTTTTGACTCTGCAAGACAAGGCCCCTTAGGTACGTTACTGTGATTAAACGAAGAAAAAGTGGCATCGGGGAACAATGTATAATTTGTATTCAAACATCAGAAGTTGATTGTTTGATTGCTAATGCTATCTATAGGATGTATGCATGGATTATCACGACATGTATATTAGCACCATTTAGAAGCGGTTTTATTTGGCAATTGAACAATACAAAGTTTCTAAACCCAGTTTGGGTCCCCTTAACTTAATGCAAACTGTGCTGTTGATTATCATGCTGCGCAGTACATAATTATTGTCCTAATGACAATCATAATGCTTCAAATTTCTTATTAAATAGCTTCTGGTTCCGAATCAACAACCCATACGTTGGTGGGGTGAATTGGATACATATTACTAGTCTCAAAGGAAAACAAGATAGCTGGATTCCGGAAGCCTCTTGGAAGCTCTTCGCAGCGAAGGGGAATTTGAACCAAACTGACTTCGCCTCTACCATTTGAACTGATGTAATGTAATTTATCACCTTGCTCATGAACTATTGTGAAAGCATCTTTAGAGTAGTGGTACACAACTCGAAATATGTACTCTGGTATATTTTTCTCCTCTGCATCTTTGTGGTCAAACTGAAAAAAACACACAGTGGAATTAGAACCCAAACCTGCTTTCTCTTGCAGTGGTGCATCACGTTCAATCACTCGACTCAGTATCGATGATACACGGCCGGTTGCGTCCTTATCATATCATGCATATCCTATAAGAAGAGCGCCTACATTTTGTACAACGGCCAATCTTTCAGTCTATCATGCAATCGCACACGTACAATTTCCATCCGTCAGTATGATTGGATGGCGGTACGGTTCACCCCCCCCCCCCGATAACATTGTTTGTTTCATCAGAAGGGTGTCTAAAAATATGGACGGATTTAAATGAAACTCAATGAGTTCTCAGTTCAAAGGCTCACAAATGCCATGGTTAAACTAAACATACAGACATTGCAGGCAAACGATAATTACATTTCACAAAGGTGAAATGACACGTTTAGGCATAAGCTTACACAAATGAAGGAATGACAGTTTATATCCTTCAATTTTAGAAGCATGACATATTTAAGAAATCAAATTTGGCATAATAAAAACTGCAAAGAGGAATTACAACACCGTATGGGTCAACTGTTTTACTTTCAAACCCTTTTTATCTGAATAGACAGATGAATTATGGGATGTACGCTCGAAATGTCTTTTTTTTCACGAAATATCCCTAAAACACGTATCCACTTTTCCGTCTAAAGTTTGGTAAACACGAACATCATTAACAAACATCTCAAAACTTCGAGTAAAAACAAAGGTACAAACGATCAAAAAGTCATAAAAAATCACTCCAACTTTTAACATTCCATTTAAGGAGGAAAGTTGGCATTCGTCTGAAATGACCGCCACTGTATAGCACCTAAACACCAAGCGCCATAAACACTGCTTCATGCTAAACAAACAAACAAACAAACACTCACTCACTCACTCACTCTCTCACTCACCCACCCAACAAACAAACAAGCAAATAAATAAATAAATAAACAAATAATCAAATTAATTAATAGATAGATAGATAGATAGATAGATAGATAGATAGATAGATAGATAGATAGATAGAAAATAATAATAATTTAATGAATGGATGAATGAATGAATAAATAAATAAATAAATAAATAAATAAATAAATAAATAAATAAATAAATAAATAAATAATGTATTTTGGAACCTTGTGGAAGATCCTGTCTATAATATTAGACTGAGTACCCCCCCCCCCTCGACTTTTTTATCATAACTATTTCATAATCCAAATATCTTAATATATGATGTCATCAGTATTAATGATATGGATAAACTTCTAAATATATATTTACTCCTAAGAAATTATTCTTATATTAAGTAAGTTTGAGAATTTGTTCATTTTGTGAACTTAATTGTGAACTTGCATTTGTGACAAAATATATTAATAAAGCAATTGTTACCTCCTTGATCTGCATTTGATTGTTTACCACTCTGAGGTAGAATACACTATCTTTATATTCATCACTAATATTTATCCCTGGCATACAGATATTAAAGCGTTGACCATCCTTCGGAGGATGGCTTGGTTCATCTTTCGATTGTGCTGAGGGATGAAACGACCTGCGTCTAATAAGCATTAATTTCCACAGCACTACATTAAATAAGAAATATAGAACAGACAAAATTACAAACTCGTCAATAACGAGTTTCACTTCTAGTCAGACAAAATGTATTGTAAATTGTGTGTTCCATGTGCCCTAGCCGCAACATGATTTTTCCCCTATGAAATAACCAAAGATATATTCATTAAAATTGGTCGATTATTTAGAAAAAGACATTGTACCTGTTAATTAGGGGTCGGTTATCTGCAGGTAGTGTTGTTTATGGTAAGTTTAAATCCTGCTGAGTGACAGCGTGATTTGGTTTTGAATCTGTCACAATTGTAAAACTGCATTAATTGTAAGTAGAGTGCTATTTTTCGATCAGACAACCACAACATATTCACTGAAAAGTTTTATATTAGACATTTTACATATTAACCAGTGCAGAAACAGGCTGAGACCGTGATCGTTGTTGTTGGATCAAAGACTTGTTGATAACCAAGAATATATTTGATTTCATTTATCGATCGAGCACGATAGAAAGGCATACTTTAGGTATGCCATGCCTAATACAGGGGCACTGCGGTGACTTAGGGGGCACACTCTACGTCATGCCTTTATATAAAACCGGAATACAAGTTTCTCATACCTAACAACTCAGACCACTGTAGAATCTATTGTGGTCTGAGCTATAACTGAGAGACTAAAGATTTCCCTGGGATGCTCCAGGCATTGAAGAATTCCCATACCGAATACAGGGGCGCCATAGCTATGATTATGAATGCATATATATATATATATATATATATATATATATATATATATATATATATATATATATATATATATATATATATATATATAGTTATTGCGCTCTGCCACTGCGGTATAGAGCACTGTCTTAGCAGATTGATACTCACCGAGTTATATATATATATATATATATATATATATATATATATATATATATATATATATATATATATATATATATATATATATATATATGCATGCTAGGGACATCGCATGTCTCTAGCTCTCATGTCTATATAGGGACCGAGAAGTACCTTCTATGTTTATATATAGCTAAGGCCTTAGTTATATATATACATAGATATCCTAAACTTCTTCTCGAAGAAGTTTATCCTTGAGGATATATCTATCTTCTACCTTCCAACAAACTACACGGAATATGTGGAGAATTCAAAATGACTATATGTGACCTGAGTTTTCACCCATGTCTCCACGTGTGTCGATATCGAACTTTTTATCTTCCCCGTCATTTTTCTCAGCCTCAGTCATACGTAGGAAACCATCTTTTCTGCGACTCAAATGAGACCAGATCTGAACTGGCGACTCTTCCAATAGTGACCAACATATATCCTGCGAAGGAACATACATTTGACAATAACTGAAAGGGTATTTTAAAAAATCAAAATACATCAGAAAAACAATATCGACAGAAACCAAAACAGAAATGAAAGAAGCGTGCTAAGGTCCGAGTCATCTGTACGTTATCAATTCTGGTTATAGTTTGACAAAGAATTAGGAAAGGCCACAGCCGAAATTAATGGGAATGGATAATTTAGCATTCTTATTAAAGAACGTATAAAAAGCAACCTTTGTTTTTTGCAAGTTTATCAGTATTTTACCGGATAGTTGAGTCTACAAAGTTTTGAAATAATTCAAGTTACTCATGAACTATAAAATTGTCAAAAATACCCCCATATATCGTGACTAGTTATCCCAATCATTTGATTTGATCACCATATGATTGTCGGATTTTGGCCCACAATACTAAACAGAATCACACTCCGTCGCAATTGATTGAAAAAGGGGCCAGTAATTTTCTAAGGCCGTAAGCGAGTAATAAAAATAGCTTATATACCCCTCCTCCACCCCTCCCCCCCAAAAAAAACTGCTAACATTCTAACTTTTGATTCAAGTAAGTTGACATAAAAAAATCTTCTTCCAAACATGACAATTATAATTAGAGTAACCATAGTGATAAATCGGCGTGTGTTTTGGATTTTTTAATTAATAAAAATAAATTGCTGTGTTTTTCTACTGCCAAATTAATGTCTAGCAGGATCGACAAAGTCCGTATTTATAGTTCAATGACAAACATACGTGGAAAAGGTTTGTTATTGTATTAATAGGAAGTTGCTCGTAAATAATCTACGTAAACACCCAAGTTCCCAAGTCACGTCTAGTCTGTGCGTGCATTTGTCGCTTCCCCATATCTTAAGAGTCACCTTGCAGAGATAATTTGAAATGTGTGTATTCAGTTTGTTAATAAACCACTTCATGTACGTACAATTACAAATTTTCTAAATGTCATTAAACTTTTTGTGCAATTTCGTGAGTTACAAAGACACTCGGTTTATGTTATCTCATTATTGTTTTTCGAGTAGAAAAAAAAACATGGCAAAAAAAAAAGGAATGTCAACTTCTCGCCTATGGACACAACGCCACATTTACATACCTCCGTGCATGGATCGATGGGTAGTGCCGGGATCAACTGTAAAATCAAAAAGTATAAAAATCAAAAAGATGAGTACGTGTTGTTACTTGCTAACGTTCAATAACAATACCCCTTAGTTTCGTAGAAACGTAGAAATTAAACACGGAAATTTCTAAGCAGAAAATGAATTAAAAACTGTTAGTATATACTTAGATTTATTGTTGCAATGGTAACTGTTTACAGAACATTTGTTTTCCGGTAATATATTTTGAAAGTTGTTATTTGAACGTGAACGTGAACGGCTGAAGATTCCTCTTCCAACGCGAACAATACGGATTCTTCAGGTTGGATTTGACAATGACCATGATGTGTATGAGAGATGTTACACGAAATGTAAAGTCTATAGTTGAATCACAGTGAAAGAAACTACATAAACAGAAAGACGATTCAACCAAAAATAGAGTTATTAACAACTGATCAGGCAACTAGTCAATCCGAACATCATATAAATCATGATATGTAAATGATATTATGCCACCGACATTATATCGTACCTGTAAAAAAAAAATCATGTTAATACATTACATTTCTGGTTATTTTACACCACCGGCAAAGCGTTGCGACATACAACACTGCAGTACCTGTACAACGTTGAATGGGCGCACTATATGTGTGTGTGTGTGTGTGTGTGTGTGTGTGTGTGTGTGTGTGTGTGTGTGTGTGTGCGTGTGCGTGTGCGTGTGTGTGTGTGTGTAATTAGAATTGTCTTCTGGCATTGTTAAAACGGTTAATTATAAGCTTATATTAGAGATTTCCTCAACGTTTAAAAAAGTGTTCATAAGTTAATCTTGAATAGTTACCTGGTTTGAGTTCAGTCGATTGCAAATAATGGTTTAGTATGCTTCAGTATGTAGAATACTGCGAGTAAGTTTCAAATGTGCAGAAAAAACTATACCCCAAAACGTGCGCCGCTTTAAAATATATCAAATTCTCAAACGAGAGATGTAAGAGAGTGAATGGACTTACACTTTTTCCCTCTGGTTTGATCTTGAGCACATAAGAATCGTCTTCTTGTCTGAATTTGAGTGTCAACTCTGCTCGCACGTGCATACTTTCCTGAATGGAAGGAAATATGAGTTAATTGTACTAGATATTTCATATAGGTATAAACAGTTTCTATCAAATATCTGATCAATGGATATATGTATGTATGTATGTATGTATGTATGTATGTATGTATGTATGTGTGCATGCATGGATAGATGGATGGATGGTGGATGGATGTGTAGATGTATGTAATTAATACTATGTATAACATGTTGTACGTGCATACTTACATCGTCTGTGAGTCCATTATTGTTACCACTCTCAGAAGACGCACACCGAATAAGGACTCGATTAAGATGTTTATGATTGCCAAGTAATCGACCCTTAATCAGTTGTGATTGGGTCTGACGAAACACTGGGACCAAGGTCTTTAGTATTTGATTCATGATTGGTGATTTGGACAAAACTGTGAAAAAAAGCAGAACTGAACATGAATTCATTTTTGGTACTAAGTTATTCACGAATCCCCCTTTCACAGAGTTTGATATCATACAATTACATATTATGGCATGGCAACGTTTAACTACCTCCACCACTGATATTTATCAGGCCTACAATAGGGATGTGGCAGATCTGTCACATATCAAACTCTTGGCATGTCTGTCCCGTGATGGCTATGGCAGGCATGATCCATATCGTAATCAGGCCTAGGGCTGTCACGGTGGCAGACGTCTATCAATCCCCTTATAGGTCTGTGGGTTTCTAGTAGTGTAGTGCGGTGCGGTGCAGTGTAGTGTAGTGTGGTGTGGTGTGGTGTGGTGTAGCGTAGTGTGGTGTGGTGTGGTGTGGTGTGGTGTGGTACAGTGTAGTGTAGTGTGGTCTGGTGTGGTGTGGTGTGGTATAGTGTAGTGTAGTGTAATGTAGTGTAGTGTAGTGTAGTGTAGTGTAGTGTAGTGGAGTGGAGTGTAGTGTAGTGTAGTTGGTTTGCGATGATGAAAACAAATCACCTTGAGACCTTACCAATAAATATAATTGTATGTCATTTGAAGTTCTAGATACCACCGTGCAATCATTGTAAACATCCATAACATATAAAGCATAATTTGACCTTAAACTGATCAAAGGTCACAGCACATATCCTTAAATTGTCATAATTTCTCTATAAAAGTTTACCGTTTACTATCTTTCATTTTCGAGAAGAGAACTATAACAAAACGAAAACAAAATAGGATAGGTTCCTGTGAACTCGGTGTTCATAACCGATAACTCATAGTCTGTTTACAAGTTACGATGAATTATGACAGTCATAGCATCAACATAATATGTGATAATTAGATATTAAAAGAGTTCCACATAAATTTCAACATCCTCCTCTCTGCCGGAAGTTTTACAACTTGTTGAGATAAGGAAGTATGGGATTTTATGCTCGATGATGACTGCGAACCAATACTTGTGGGGTTCGAGATGGTGGGTCGGTGGGGGCGGGATGTTCGTCAGTAATGGGGATTGTGATCATCCTACGTACACTGTCTGGATTTGCTCTAATCACATACAACTAACTAGATGTGTTAGTTGTCTGTGCTTTAATCCAATACATCGTCGTGTTCACACTACAACGGAAGATTGACGAAAACACCGACTAGCTAGTTCAACCGAAATAGTAATTATTTTCAGAGAATTCGCTCTCGTTTCCGTTTCTAAACAGTGTAAATGACTGTCGCATAATATAAAGATTATTCATACTGGTTGTGGAGTAAAAATAGTTTAAATGAAATATTAGCGCTGCATGAACAATCGAAGGCAGGAAGTCTTCAGATGCAAAGTGGAACCAGGTCACGAACAATAACTGGCTACAATATAGGCCTGAAGTGGCATTACAAGTGTGCAAACTGTGGATCGAATTCGAAAAAAAAGGCGTGAGTGTACGCAGAGGCAGTATCAAACCTGCATTCGCCTTTTTTTGCATCAAATAACCAAAGATGTATTCACTAAACATTGGTCAATCACCTACAAAAAGTATTAATCAGTGGTCAATATTATGTGTAGGTAGTAGTGTATAGTAGCAATTTGAAATTTTGCGCGAAAGCTTCGTTTTGAATCTGTCGCCATCATACACATAAATCGTGTTCGACGTCGTTGATGTGTGGTATCGTGTGTAGCATCTAAGGATGATTTCTAGTTAGTCTGCCAAAGCCATGCAATCATTCAATATTGTATTTGGAGGGTTAAAATTACCCAAGGAACTTGAAAGCCAATGAGGAAGTAAACGAGTCGCTATACTGAATAGCGCCCTCTACGTTGAAAATATGTTTTGTTTTGGTTTAAATTAAGCAGTCAAGCGAATTATATTCAAAGGGAGAAATCCATAAAACTACTTCCCTTCGAATGAAAGTCGGCCATATATGTATTTTCCACTTCCTTGTCCCAACTCAAATGTGATTTTATTTTTGCTAATTTCACCTTGCATTATTTTCTTTTATCTAATTTCAACCAAACGTTTCTGAATATTTAAGACTAAAACTTTTGAACTTTACCGAGAGGTCATCTTTGTGTTACCCAGCCGTACTCTTCCCATATCATCATATTACATGTAGGACGATTTCGAAGCTGAACATGCATGAAAACTATTGTTTGGATCATAATTATGAGAGTGCCTGTCATGTACCAATGACCGTCAGACGGGACGTGAGATCTAGAGTAGCTAGCAGTTCTACTTGTTGGTACGGTGTACAGCCTATCCCAAAAGCCGTGGATGACCTCGCGTCTCTACCGTACTGTTACCTGTTGGGATTTAGGGCGTGATCATTAAATAACACCACCGAAGGAAAAATCCCCTTATTTTCTCAGGCGTATAATACAAAGTCAAATCGTTGCTGTGTTTGCGACTCGAGACCGAAACATGTACCTCTAAAGATTGAACATTGCTAACAACGAGTGAAATAGGGTCACCTACCGTAGTTTTCTTGGGTCTGGGATATGTTCAAGCACTCTCACACTTGTAACCGATATTTTAAAAAAGTCACGAGACGCCGGTATATTTGAATATGCAGCAGTGATGACATGTTGAAGGACCAATATAATGTGTCACATGTGTCAATAGCTGGTGGGTTATTTTTAAAGCCCTGATTCTGCGAATTCTGATTTTGAAGGGGTGGCGTAGCGACTATTGTATTTATTGGCAATTGAAGTAAATGGTAATTTGAATTCGAGGTCAAAGGTCATATACATGAATGATATGATTGTGAATCGTATTCAGTGTATGGTTCTAGCCAGCGATTGCCAGGGGCCAGAGATGGCGCAAAAAACGACAAAGCGACTCTAAGAGAAGTATGAATGAAAACGAACTTCTTTGTTGGATCCGTTGGAATGATTTTCAATGTATAGGCCCAAATACATTTCTGTACATTTATTTTTTTAATTTTTAATTTTTAATTTTTAATTTTTTTTTTTTTTTTTTTTTTTTTTTGGGGGGGGGGGCAGATATGGCGCCAAAACGACATGGCAAGTATAAACACATACTTTGCGTGTTATGTTCTGAATATAAAACAGTACATCCTTTGTGACTGGAAATTGTGCATTTTATGCATTCTAATTGCCTCCAGGCCAGTCGACACATTTTCGTACTGAATACAATGTTGTCCTTATACAGGGGGTCAACAAAGTGTTATTAATCACGACTGTGCCTAGCGTTTATACACACCCTTGCTTTGTAGGTGACTGCCAACTGGAAACTGCTAAGTATTCGATTGTCTTTGCTGCGTAAAATTGTCACAGTAATGTTTCGATTTCGGTAAAAATGTGCTGAAATCCATTGATTCCGTACGGTATGCTGTAAAAGCCCACTATACATGCTATAGAAGACTCTAGAAACACACACTTTCCCAAACAAAACACCAGAGTTCAATAACCCTATGACGTCATTCACTAAGTAAAAGTTAAAAATAGAAATATAAAGACATGAGGCTGAGTTTGATATCTATTGTCTCACTTATCAGTCTCATTTATCAAAACAAGGACGAAAACATGGTATTTGGTTCGATTTGTGCTTCATCAGTTAATACTTTATTGGGAAAACCCGTACACGTTAACCTACTCACGATTTCTCGGAAACATAGATCTATGCAGAGTGGAATTTCTTTTGTTAATGACGTCTCACAAAGTAAATTCTGAGTATCCATAGCTAGGCGAGACACGATTTCGGTTATTGTCAATGCCTTTTGATATTGGCCACGTCAAAACTTTATATGGAAAAAAAAACTTACGGTATCATCCTATTATTACGTGTGATGACCTAAAAGACAGAATACCACATCATTGCATACATTTTGAACTTTCCATTTTTTCTTGGTCTTTTCTTGTCTATTTATCAGTTGTCTGTTCGATCTTGAATGTGTGTTGTGTTAACTCCGTAAATTTGTCTTCTAGTTTTAGATTCATCTAACTCTCAATCATTACTTTCTAGTTTACTATCAGACGACTACGCACCAAACACTTAACTCCAACGAATCGTCCACGCAGACTATCAGACGACCAATCATGCAGAGAGAGTAATTAGTTGAAAACGAGGCAGACGGTACTTCTCCTTGAACCGTGTTTCAGGTCAAACTGTGACCCTAAGTGAACGACTACCAAATATGGAACTGGTCGGCATGACGTAGTCGAGTAGAAATGGAATACTTAGAAAAGTATATGACCTTTTGAATGGAAGGGCCATTTACTTGCAGCTACGAAAGAAACTGCGAAAGCTGGTGTCTGGTAAAAAATGGCTTGTCGCTGACCAACCTGACCTGAGTTGCTTTTGAACTGACGTGTGATTACACCGACACACCTGTGTATTACAACAAGTAAGACCGACCGATAGTTTAATACTTACATTCTTGTGGCAATTCAGCTGTTCTTCCGGTTGTTCGTAAGTCAAGTCGGCCGTGTTCCTTGACTCTCAAACACGGAACCTATTATACCGGTCATACAATACACGTGTTGACAGTAAAACTACGAGGACAGAATGAGGGCGTGGTCTGTTATGAGTGTCTTATGTATGTTATTGCCCTCACTGTATACGGCAGAAGGTGAGTTGCCTGAAGTTTTTTTCTTCTCAAACCCTACAGTATGTAAGTTGTTAACTCAGTCGTTGGACAGATTATTATTATTATCATCATCATCATCATCATCATCATCATCATCATCATCATCATCATCATCACCATCATCATCATCATCAAGTTTTTAATTTTAATTTTAACTTTGATGAAGTTTATAAACACTGTCTCAACAAGAATAATCTTTTAACCGTCTTTTTCTCAGTCACCAGCTGTGATCAAAGTGATTTTTACAATGTCTGTGGTGAACACACCGTGATTCTACCAGAAGACTGTACATTTCTCGCTAATGTATTAGAATATGTGTCATTTACGTCATCAAATGGTGTAGACCCGGATGCCCACTACATCGACGTTACCAGAGGCAGTGACGTACAGTTACAATGTAAGGCTAAGGCTGCCCGTGAAGGGGTAAGTAGCCATTATTAGTCTCATAACGTTAAGTTCAAAGGATGACGTGAAGAGAATGGAAACCAAGTATTAAAATGCTCTGCTCTTGTTTCTAGCAACAAGAACTGGACCCATAGCAACAGCAAAGTACCAGTGTCAGTGATGGTTAGTCAAGGGAATACTCTTTTAAAAGCGAGAGACAAAGAGTAGAACTAAAGTCGAGTTGAATTATCTTTTAAGTTTTACTGGAGTAGCAGAGTGATTCAAAATAAATATAATGTGCATAGCAACTGTATGTGGCTACGCCCATAGCAATAGTCTATCATCATGCACAGTTACACTGTACTTTGCAAGATAACAGTTATTGCTATCGATCAACGCACTTATGCTAATTTGATGGCCCGCCATCTTGAATTCTTGCATGAAGTATGTAGCTGTGCCACAAGTATTTTTTCATCGATCGGGACAAATAGTCAATTCACTCATCTTCACTTTTTATTTGGCTTCTCTTTCTAGTTCTGTTCATTTGTTGAGACCCCAAATAGATTACGTCATGTATCAGAGTAACTGGTACAGATTTGATACATAAATCTGTGTAATCACCTGCACAGACCGTGGTATCGTAAAACAGTAAACTTGCAAAACTATTGGCATTCTGAGACACAGTTTAACAACAACGCTATTGAATAATATGCATATCAACAAAGATCACTCTCATAGCAACACCCAAATGAAAGTGAATGATGGTATTCGATACTGGTTAATTTCAGGGTCACTCTTCACTCACGATGTGGATGTGTCGTGCCTCTTTGACGACGTTTCCACAGTGTCTTTGTCCACAAAAAGTCACCGTACCTGGTGGTGAAGACTACTCCGTAGAGTACGTGTACAGGCCTAAAAGTGATGGAATAATACAACTGAATCACTCCCTACCAAACGTAGACTACACTTCAAATGATACTTACTATTGTGTGGTTCAAGAATCGTTTGGAGACTTGATTGACGGGTTTGCTCAATTTATTGTCAACGTTAGAGGTTTGTGGGATAATTACTGATATTTCACCGGATGACAAAATTCAGTTGATTTATATTTATAGTTGTAAGCTATCTACCTACCTACCTACCAACACACGCATGCATGCATACATACATACATACATACATACATACATACATACATACATACATACATACATACATGCATGCATGCATACACACACACATACATACATACATACATACATACATACATACATACATACATACATACATACATACATACATACACACACACATACACACACACACACATACATACATACATACATACATACATACATACATACATACATACATATATACATACATACATACATACATACATACATACATACATACATACATACATACATACATACACAAGCTACACACACAGCAGAATCAAATTTATTGTCCAAATTTTACCAAACTGAAATAAACCCAAAGAATTCAGTAACTTTTTTTCTTCTAAAAAAATCTGAAATATTTCATTCTTGAACTTTTGAAAACCTAGATGAAATGAGACCAGAGATAATAAGAAGTCCGACAAACAAGACCGTGCAGGTGGGAATGAAAGTGACGTTGTCATGTGAAGCAAGTGGCTTTCCTATACCCACGTATACATGGTGGAAAAATGGCAAGCCAATTGATGCAGACAATAGGTATTTATATTACTATGGTCATTTTCACCATTTAGGGAAAATAATAGTGTTTTCTCTTCATTGATCATACAAATATTTTAACATCGCCATCGTTTTGACATCGTTTGATATTCATTATTTCGTCTGCATATTACAAAGAACAAGTTTGGCTCATGATCATTTTACGTCTATTCTACATAATTTTTGCTGTGAAATAGCTTCCGCTTTATACAGATCACGGTTGCAATTCTGATTTCTCAGCGCTATTATAAATGCAAAATTGTTACCACAAATGGTTTACTTAGCCCATAATTTAATTCTTGCATTAATCTCATATTTTTTCAGTGGAGCTATAAGGATCATATATATTCGTTCGCTTGTCCAGGAACATTCTTCTCTATAGCTCTGCTAGACAAACAACTTTTTTCTCACACATATTGCTATCTTAAGCTTCATGTGTTTGACCCTTCACAATGATTCACTTGCAATGTTAAACTAGAATTATTATGCAAATTTTAATCTGAAATTAATCTTTGAATGTACCTGTACGTACAAATAATTTTCGTCATTATTGTTTCTGAAATACAATACGTATTTTGTATATTAAGATTATAAATATTAATTAAGTACACCAAAGTAAAATTTGAGTGTATTGAAATTGTCGTATCTTCTTATTTGAATATTCATAGTACACGTATTCGAATCGATTCGTTGGAAACCACGAATAGACTGCTTATAAATGCTACAATTCTGGAAGACTCGGGACATTACCGATGTGTGGCTACTAATTTACTAGGTGAGGTAACAACAAATATAGCAACGTTGGACGTCATTAAAGGTAGGATACACGTTTCAAATATTTACGTACATCAGAAAATATGTTTATCGTTTCAAAGCACACAACGTCTGTCTGTCTGTCTGTCTGTCTGTCTGTCCGTTTATCTGAATGCATTTTTGTTCCCCACAACCCTCTCTTCATCTTATATATATATATATATATATATATATATATATATATATATATATGTGTGTGTGTGTGTGTGTGTGTGTGTGTGTGTGTGTGTGTGTGTGTGTGTGTGTGTGTGTGTGTGAAGATCGCTCGAAGTGTGAAACTCTGAGTAACGACTTATTACATCCCTATTCTTTTGAATTAAGTCTATAATGCTCTGCTACTAATATTCGAGCACTGTTCTCTCTAGCGAGACACTTACATTCATATGAATATATATATATATATATATATCGTATATATAAATATATGTGTGTATGTGTATTTATATAACATGGGTAGAACTGTGATGTGCGTTTTGCTGTCTATATGCTAAAATAACGTGTTTTATTTTACTTTCCAGCTCCTATGCCACCATCTATCAAAGTCCATGGAGATAATAAAGAAATAGGTAATACGTTATATTTTTATGCCAGAGAGTGTGTGTGCATGATGCATTGATACAGTAGAGTAACACTTGTATGTGGGGATTATAGTTTTCTAGGTTGAGGTCTATTATATATTTGGTTAATGGTAATTTAAATTAGTGAAATCGTTGAAATATGAGGCTGACAAAGGCTCAATCTATCAAATGAGTAGTTGTAGAAACCTAGGTGGTATAAGGGAGGGGGTACTCCAAGGTATGAGGGTATGTATCACCCAAATGGGCCCTTTTCACAGCTTAAACATGGGTCACCTTTTCATTTGAAAATTCCCTAATCATAGGTTGATTACACGGGAAACGTCACTGCTTTATGAATATCTTCACTATAAACCATTACTCTGATAACGAATAGTTTCTTTCACCATCAATCACGTACTGTTTCATATTTTACAGTACCAATAAGCCTCGGAGTGACAGGAGCCGTTCTAGCAATACTTGCAATTATAACTGTAGTGTGTGTTTATAAATGTAAGTATAGGTTTTCTTTCTGAAAGAAACAAACAATAATGTAAGATAAACAAACAAACAAACAAACGCACACACAAACACACAAACAAACAAACAAACAAACAAACAAACAAACAAACAAACAAACAAACAAACAAACAAAACGCAAATAAAGTGCACACTTGAAAATTTAGTCGCATTGTCTTACGTTTTTTGAAGTTTAAATTCAGAATCAGTATGTAGTTTTTTTAACAAATAAAAACAAACAAACAAACAAATTTAATAATTCAATGTCATTTGCTATCTTGTTTGATTCCCGAAGTGTAAATAAAGAGAAGAAACTAACATGTGAAATTTGAATAAAATATGAATTACTTTATAATTAAATCTATAACATAGCATGAATGTGGGAAATACCTTCGGAATCTCCGTTGGACATTTTGTATTCGAACGCTCTAAACTTGGCTCTCGCGTGATGATGATAATGACAAATGATTTTTGGATTTCAATACTTATCTATCGTTGTTCTGTATAATTGTACACAGGGTCAAATCGACGCCACGCCCAACAAGAAGACCAATTGCGACAAAACAAAGCAGAGGTTAAAATTCATAGCAAAGTAGATACAAATAATATGATTATAAACATTGAAGGTCATGGCAATGAGGTAACTTTCCATGGTGACGTTATTGTTGGTGGTGGACACGTCGCGGACAGAATGGCAGGTTTGTATAGTATCACTTAATCAAAAACTGAAGATTTGAATAATTCCAAATTTACCACAGAAGGTACTTTTTCGGTGGAAGCAGCTGGCAGGTATTGTATACTACTCGATAGTTCCATAAACATGTAATCAGGATTCATCCTTATTGCTGTTATGCGTCACATCTGTTAGAGGGCGGTAGAGATTTGGAGTAATAGACCCATTCACGTGCGAGCAAATAGTCAATTCGAAATTGTGGCCTTTTTGGGAGTCTATCTAAGCTTCCCGCTAGTAAACGATCTATTTGTTTATCTTTCCTCCAGGACCTGACCACGAAGACGAAGACGAAACTGAAAGCGGGGGATCAGTGGCGGATTCTGACTTTGATGAAGATGGAAACGTGGACGTGCATTTACTCAATGAGGAAATACAACATCACGTTGAGGATGAAAATAATGATTATGCGAGAAATGCAGATGAAGAAGATAGAAATACTGACACTGTGAAGAATAACAAAGATGAAGGTGTAGACAATAACGATGAAAGAGAATTAATGATCTCGATATAATGCAAGCCAAATTGAACGTAACATGTGTGAACAAAAAATACGGGAGTTATACCCTGCTCATTCTAAGTCACTCAAGGGATAAATCAACACATTAAAATTCGCCTTTACTCTTCCCGGTTTTTCATAAATTGCATACGTGGACTAATTCCCCTATTCTGCTATATTTTTCTACATCAGCTGGATTATCCCCCCCCCCCCACCCCATCCCCGGTAGTTGTTACTTCTCGTCTTAGAATCGAAGTGACAAGGCACTTTAGGTTAGTTACTAGTAATTTCCTTGGTTGAACAGAGAAAAATATCTGAATATTCATTTGAGATGAAGACGTACTTTTCTTCCAATGTAACAAGACCCCCATAGACTGTTGAATCTACGCTACACACGGACATATAATTATAATTATTAAGCTTTATTCGGGCATGTTTCGATCTGTTGAGTATTGGTTTATAAGTCGGTGAATGAGTATAAGTTAAGTTGTTTATGAACTAGCTGTGACGTTATTTTTTCAAGTTTAGTGTAGCAATAGCACATAAATGAACATTGTACACAGACATGAAGGTAAATAAAAGAAATATAACCAATTCCTACATCATATTTTAATTAGATTGGCAGATAACATACGATAATAGAAAAAAAACATCCCTCCGAACATATATACATGCGAATACACGACATAATAGCTAAAAGCAATGATTTATGAATCGATTTTACACTGACTTGGTGATCACAGAGCAAAGTTTAATTATAACATGTAATCACAGGTCTCAATTTGGTTCAAATGACGTCATTAGTTATAAACTACAATATAGGCTTATAGACTACATATATAGTCTAATAACATTTCACTTAGTCTACCATGTCTGTCTGACGATCTGTCTGTTTATAAAAGTGTACATTTTCTACTTCATAAGACAAAATAAAAAAAATAAAAAACAGATGTGTAAACACATGTACAGGTAGTTACTTGTACAGGTACCGGTTGTCCATGGTTTGTTGATGAAGACCATTCAACACTTCCCACCTAGACATAAAATTTACTTGTACAGGTAGTTACTTGTACAGGTAGTTACTTGTACAGGTAGTTACTTGTACAGGTACCGGTTGTCCATGGTTTGTTGATGAAGACCATTCAACACTTCCCACCTAGACATAAAATTTACTTGTACAGGTAGTTACTTGTACAGGTAGTTACTTGTACAGGTAGTTACTTGTACAGGTAATTACTAGTTACCTGTCAAGTAACAGCAATTATTCGAAGCATAGTATTTCTACATTGGTGACATTTAAAAATATATGAGAAAGGACATGTAGACTGGATATGATTTCCTCATAATACGACAAAAAACTAACTGCTAATGCCTTCAAAAAGAACTTAAAGACACTCTATTCTCCATTGCATTCTAACTGTACAGCACATCTGAACTCTACATCGTATTCGTAGTGGAAACTGACGCTTTACAATTTCACTGATTGATTGATTGATTGATTGATTGATTGATTGATTGATTGATTGATTGATTGATTGATTAGATTTAGTGAGTACTTGTATTTATCATAGTTTATTAAGAAACTCATTTTTAACTTTTCGTGAAAGTTAGTGATTAGTAGTAATGTTTATATTAATAACGTTAACTTTTGAAAAATTGGTTTTCTTACGGTTACTGTAAGTTTCAGGTAGAATGCACCTCGGGGAGAGATTTAACACTTAGGATCTATTTATACTTTACCATGACGAATTCTGTATTCTAACTTCACTTGACTTTTAGTATTTTTATAAGAATTTTTATCGGAGCTTAGTGTCGAGCATTTGACACAATGTATGTATATTTGATAATCTTCCCCAAGCTGCATATATATATTTCTTTTTTTCAAGAGAAGCTTTTTTTGTCGTAAGAATACATTTACTTAAATTATTTGCTATTAACATACCATATGCATTTGAATATGTAAATCTGTGCAGGCTTGAATTGATAACGTTGGGTGTGTGCCTTATTTATTCGTGGAATTATGGGTGAGTGACCGTACGTTGTTTTTTTTTAAATATATGTGACGAAGGCGAGGCTATACTCAACCTCCCACACAGACATTCTTCATAGCAACGTGCAGTTGTGCTTGGTACAAAGCACAATTTCGAACATCTGGTCTGACAATATTTCTTTTCTTGAAGAGGGTAAAGATCACAATCACCTCCAAGTTTACAAATCGTGACTGAGATAATTCAAGGTATGGAGATACAGCCAGTGAACTTGAACATTTCAAATCCTTTCAGTAGACATGACAATGTCTTTTATCCGTGCAATTATGGAAAGTTGTTACAAAGCGTGGTGTAACGTTCAATGATGGTTAGAAAAAAATCATGGTAAAGATGAGCAAATGGTGCCTAAAATGACAGGACAAAAGGATAGGAATGTTATAGTTTGATAATCGTCTAGGTCGTCCTTATGAAGGGCTCATAGGGGTACCTGACGGCTTGCTACCAATACTGAACTGACCTGTCATAATATTGAAGTGACTATGTATACACTGACATATCAAACGATATTTTTGACTTCCAAGAAGAGGTCATACATTTTTGTCAATCGGCAGGTGAACTTGTACATGGATGTTATGGCAATTTGCAATATCTTAATAGTCAATAACGAAACCAAAAATGAGTATGCAACAAATCGAAAGCAAGTGACGCATACATAGTTCGGGGCTTACCCGGGCCGTGACGTCATTTCTGAGAAGCTTACATTGTATTGGAAGGAATAGCCCCATTGCCGCATCGTAGTCTTTAATCATTCCGCGACAAGTAAAACCAGTGTTGCTTTCATTCTTCACGAGAAGCGATAAAAAACTTCAATGTACATTACATATCATCTCATGCGTGGTGGTAAATACAGTGACCGTCTTATCAGCCAACCTAAATGTATTTTATAGGTATATATGCATTTCCTCATAACGTGCACATGTCACGTGACTAAATAAGTTTGTAATATTAGGAGCAATTAATTATGAACAGCGCTAGCACGAATCTAACAACAAACTGACACCAATTGCACAGTATATTTCGTAATATTCATTTTATGATGGGTTCATACTAAACTGTGCCATCTGTAGCTATTAATACAATGAACGACTTTGCTTTTTGAAAGATCATGTTATGTGTATTGCTAATTCTCCTATAAATGGTTTATAGTCCGTTGAATAGTACATTTTTTTCATATCTAAACAAGGACATTAAACCACTCATTCTTTTATCCTAATATTTCTAGAGAATAAAATTAACACTTATTAAACTTGTTAAGCGGAACTTAGTCACGTGACATGAGCACGGGAGAAAATAAACAGGATTGTCTCTTTTTGGAAAGTAGCTAAAAAAATCAGCTTAGTCACGTGACGGGCGATTTTGTAATTTTGATTTTTAAGGTTTATCTTAATATAAATATTGACGGATAATATCTCAATGATAGAAATTTGTTGCGTGGATCATTGGTAAGAGCATCTTGAATCGTACTAACCAGATTCATATTCTAACTTCCTTTTTATGATTAGGTACTTCATATACATAGATACCATGTCTCCGATAACTGCTGAACAGATAAGAACCAAACAACAGGAATTGATGGCAGCTGGAAAAATCGACAACGACAAGGAAAGACGCCTGTTTCAACACGCTGTGGCAATCCTACAACAGAGGAACCCGAGTACATGGGCCAGTGCCAGGATCGAAATTATACTAAAAGATGCAACGAAAGTCACTTTCAAAGCAGGCGCAGAGACCAACGTGGTTGTGATACAGCTAGATGGTAGAGACGACCCACTACACTACTATGAACAGAAAGGGTGGGGAGTATGGTTATACGACAACGTAGTTACAGCATGGAATTTTGTGAGAGAATTAGAGAAGAGCAAGCTGGTGCAGGGTATGCTTGCCATCCTTGCTGCTGGGGCGGGAATTAAAGCCGTAAAATCGAAGTAAATGACTACAACGTGGGACTAGCTTTGACCTTAAATCTTGCTATCAGAGAAATCGTATATACATAGTAGGGCCAAATCTCCTCATATTTGTATATTGTGACGAGTGAATCGTGCAGAACGTTTATTAAAAGTCAGTGACCGTTCAAAGTTTCGACTAGGATACAACTATGCAGAAACTTGGCAAAACAGACACTGCACATGCTACACTTTAATATAGCAACATTGAATGATCATGAATACAGTTTCTTGCAGCATTTTGTCTTAATGAAATGAACTAAAAGTACCACCATGTAGGCGTTAAATGCTGACGTCAAAATATCGGCGCCCACGTGTCTGTGTCTAGATTCAGAGCGCTTAAATAGCTTATTAGACAAAGTGTATGAAGATTTTTTTTTGTTATCTGTGTTTTTATCAACAGCGGCAATGAACAGTAACTTGAAATAGGTTGTAGAATGTTGAGTTAGACAAGATCTTTTGTCACTTCTATCATAGACAAAAGAAATTATAGAAGATTATCTATGCTTCAACCAAATATATCTGTAATGTCGATTTTATATCAAAAATAGATTTTCAAGCTTTCTGTATAGACATTCCATTTTTGATCATTTGAAATCAATCAATGTGTTGGTGAGCTACCGATTCCTTATTGTATCATTCTCGCAAACCAGAGCTGCTATTTTTTTCCGCGAGACTGCGAAATAACAGCACGTTTGGACGGTGCCGTAAAAGAGGCCGTGGTTTGCGACGATGTATTGTATGTAATGGAATCACTGAAAAGCAAGAAATGGTAATGTTAAAAGCTATGCAAATATTAAATTTCTAAATGCTATTTACGTATAATGTAATCACAATGGCAGATGCAATGTACACCGAGGAGTACGGTAATTATAATCAGCTTGATGTTCATTTTCTGTGTGACTAATAAACTCACCCTATGAATACTACGTTTGCTCGAATAAACTTACTTTGACTTCCTCAATTAGTTTAGTTTTGTAAGTGAAAGTATGCAAATAAGTTTGGTACAATCTTCCCTTTAATATTAAACAAAGACGAGATACAGTCTACAGAAGTTAGATTATTTTGAAAGTACATGATGTAAGGGAGGGGTGAGATGAATAGTTCAATGTAGGATAAAAAAACCTAAATTCTTTTAATAAGGCCTCAACCCGCCCCCCCCCCCTCGCCCCTCTAACTAAATTGACCAAATCAAAAAATGCTTCAAACATCAGTCAATTTCAAATCAGTATGTAGAAATAGTTCGTGCTATGAATATAACGTCAGTATGTAGTGAAGGAAAATAGTTCTTTTGTTGACACTTTACTTTATTTTAGTGCCAAAATTGACTGTAATTCTTCCTTTTCTTGATTTGACATTTTTAAAGAAATATTTGTATTTTGGGATGCAAACATCTATTAAAAGTAAAATCAATTTTATAGGCTGAGAACTAATATGGTTCAACCCACCCCCAAAGAAAAAGAATTAATTTTTTTATCCTACATTGAACTATTAATTGATTTCGCCCCTAATTTACATTGACTTTGATAGATGTATCTTTCAAATAGTGCTGATTTCACTTGATTTATTTGTTTATATTGAAGACGCGTGTCTCGATATTTTGAATATCAATGAAGCTAAACAGTATAGCTGTTTCTAAGATCTTCTGCAAACAATTACCAAAGGTTTGGTATAGTACGTTGGAAACATAATTAGTGTCAGTACGAGACTTTGACATTTCCCTCAAAACAGGAATGCTATTCGACACCTGGAAATGTGCACAAATCAGTCTATCATATACTAGTAAGGGAAAAGTTAAATCCTAGCAATTGTTGCCCATTAACAACACTACGTATATTCATCATGGACGCTTCATCATTCACACAAAAGTTCTCATCTTCCCCTTTAGATTGAGAAACAGGCATATTTCGAACAAATCACTTGTCCTTCTTCAGTGTCTAACTGGATCTGACATAATATCCAAAATTGCTGGAGGTGTTGAGTAACCAGAGGTGTGAAAAAGTTAGCTTCAATATATGTAAATTCAGGTGTGAAAATACTTGTCAGTTATGTACATCTAACTGTCCACCTTAGTGATAGTGTCATTGCAGGTTGGTGGAATGTCATATTTTTTAACATTGGGATTAAGTGATGGATTGTTGACTTTGATGTACATGGCCTCCAATAGTTTTCTTTTATCCACATTTTGTTCCCTGTCGAAGATCTCGACTGATTTCGAAATTAGTTCTGGTAGTTGATGGCAATTTTCTGTAATATGTTGGCAAATTGCTGGCTGAATACAAAATGTTTCGCTTGTTTCTGCATCTCCATCCCTGCGTTCCCCAATAACTTTGCGAGGTTTTTTGGAACAATAAAAACAGAATGTAAATGTCATATTGATTACCAAAATTCGTTTATCAATGTACATTAGCAAAGAGACATAATACGATCATCCAAGACCTACACAGTGGACCAAATTACAGAAGTCTAACGAAAACAAAGTGATTTATTTACTACGCGTACGGTTGGTTAGTAAAGAGACTCGGTAATTTTTACTAAGGTAAGCAAAACACCAGGAACCCAGGGATATTTTGCGAGTGTGGCAATTTATATTTACCTGGTCTGTGATTTCCACTGATACGCATCAAGTCTTTAACCGCTTTAGGCTTAGCCATGTATTATTCATCGGCGATCAAATTCAACATATCACACTTTTCTTGTGAACTGTCAAAACATTTTTAATGCAGCCTCCCCGAAAACACAAAAGTAACTCTCCCTACATTAATTGCCACAGTGAAGACAACTGCAAAACTAGCCTATGACATATGCCCTACATACACACTTTCTGTAAAGTACTAAATAAAAAGAACAGTAACTGCAATGATAAGTAGATTGATTTACATTTGTTGAGAATGTAAAAAAAAATAATCGCATCGTCGCACCACTTTAGATACCATTTCCCTTATGGGAGGCATTCAGTTAAAATCTGGTTGTAAGTTGCTATAACTCATTTGGAGTCTGACTGAGTACTTTATATCTAGAGTGATTTTAATGTATACATTTTTTTTTTCATTAAAACTGGTAAAAGTGTATATTTGATAATCTTCTCCAAGCTGCACACATAAATTATATTTATTCTTATACACTTTCTTTGTTCAAGAGAAGCGTTTTTGTCGTAAGAATACATTTACATAAATTCCAACTATTTGCTGTTAACATACCTTTATATGCATTGATATGCTATTTGAATATGTAAATCTGTGCAGGCTTGAATTGATAAAGAGGAGTGTGTGGCGCATTTATTCACGGGTGATCATGAGTGACCGTACTATTTTTTTTCACAATTTCACAACAAAAGCGAGGCTTTAAGTAATCAACTACCTCACATCTCAGACCACTATAGTCTCAGCTTACATCCACTATCCAACATCTGCTGACAACATTTCTTTTCTTGAAGAGGGTAAAAGCCATATTCACCTCCAAGTTTACAAATAATAGTGACTGAGATAATTTCAAGGTATGTCGATTCAGCCAGTGAACTTGAACATTTCATTTTTTTTAGGAGACATGTATTTCATCCGTGAAAGTATGGAAATTTGTTACAAAGTGGGGTCATACGAGGCCTGCTAATGTATAACATATGTATACATTTATTTCGTCACAAAGATGCTAAGAAAACAACGGTAAAGATGAGCGAACGTTGCCCAAAAATGATAATTATTATGATAAGAATTTTATAGTTTGATACGCGTGTAAGTCGTTCTTTGTGTAGGATTCATTCAATTGAAATGACTACGCTGCCTTAGTAAGGGAAAGATTAATACACTGAAATTTATATATCAAAGTATGTTTTTGACTTCCAGCGTTAACATAAAAAGGTCGCACATTTATTTTGTTAATCGTTAGGTCAACTTATACATGGATATCATGACAATTACAAAGTATTATCTATCAAAAACGAAACCATAATTAAGCAAATTGCAACAAGCTTAAGTCGCAAACAAGTGACTCATACCTATTCTGGGCTATACCAGGCCATGACGTCATTTCTGAAAAGCTTTTGTTCGAAGGGAAAGCCCCATTACTATCGTAGTCATATATCATTCCGTGAGAAGTATACTCAATTTTGCATTCATTCTTCAGGCGAACCGATAAAAAACCGTACAACAAGTATTGCTAATAATCAATGTATCATATGTATCTACAAAATCTGTTGAATAGAACAAAGGTATTGAGCAAAAATCATATTCATTTATCCTAATATTTATTTATCATATATTTCTTGGGAATTATAGTTATTATCTATAAATATTGTTATGGTAATGAGGGGGGTTGGCTTACGAAAATTATCGCTTCATAAAATTAGTATAAGAAACTTGGTCAACAGGATCGTTTCCTTTTGAAAAGTGGCTCGAAAAACTGTAGCTTAGTCACGTGACTGGCGTTTTTTCTAATTGTCAAAATTTTCCAACACCAACGTAGATAATATAAGATATGAACATTTTTGAGATACGTCATCGATTTTTAAGGAAATATCAATATTGATACAGATTTGTTGCGTGGATCATTGGTAAGAGCATCTTGAATCGTACTATTAAATAATCAAATTCATATTCTAACTTCATTTTTATCAGATATGTACTTCATATACATAGACACCATGTATGGGATAACTGCTCAGCATATAAGAACAACACAACGGGGATTGATGGCAGCCAACAGGATCGACGACGCCGAAAGACGACTGTTTCAATACGCTGTGGCAGTCCTACAAGAGAGGTATCCGAGTACATGGGCCAATGCCAGGATCGAAATTATCCTAAAAGACACCACAAAGATCATTTTCACTGCAGGTGCACAGACCAACGTGGTTGTGATACAGCTAGATGGTAGAGACAACCCACAGCACTACTATGAACAGAAAGGATGGGGAGTATGGTTATACGACATTGGACTTGCAGCATGGAATGTTGTTGTGGGGAAATCCCAAAATAGCATACTGGCGCAGGTTAGGCTTGCCATCTCTAGCTAGATCGGAACTGGAACTGTGTTAATGGCTTAATACGTGTGTATATCCAAGTAAATGACAGCAACGTTAGACTAGCGTTGACCTTAAAATCTCGCTATTACATTTACTCATATATTGATACATTATGTACACCATACAGTACGTTCGAGTCAAGTTACCATTCAAAGTTCTTATAACACTTGTGAATCATGGAAGCACTATGATTCATACACATACAAGTTCTCCTCTTTCACTTATTATTGAGAAACAAATATGTTTCGAACAAATCACTTGTCCTTCAGTGTCTAACAGTGGATCTGACAGAATGATCCAAATTTACTGGAGGTGTTGAGGAAGCGCTGTTGATCCAACTATGCAGAAACCAATGAAACCCTGGCCATGCTACACACTAAGATAGCAAGATTGAATGAGTATAGTTTCTTTTGAAGCAATAAAGTGTCACCATGTAGCCATTTAATGCTGATGTCAAAACATCGGCACCCACGTGTCTGCGTCTAAATTCAGAAGGCTTATTAGACAAAGTGTAGCAAGAAAGTGATTTTTGTTGTTATATGCGTATTTGGAACAAACAGTGCCAGTGAACGATAACACGAAATGGGCTGTAGAATGTTGAGGTAGTCAAGATTTTCTGTCACTTCTATCATAGACAAAAGAAATCTGATATTATCTACACTTCAATTAACTATATCTGTAATACCGATTCTATACCAAGAATATTTTTTTGTATAAACATTCCTTTCTTGGTGATCTATTTTCTGTACTGATTGGGTATTATGTTTATTAGACTCGTTACTTCGCTAAACTAACAGCAAGAATGTAATGTCACTGATTAAAGTTGAAAGCCATGAAGATCTCTTATGATAATGTAATTACATTATTTATCATAATAACATAGATACTTTACACTGGGGAGAGGTAGAACAGGCTTTGTTGTTGATGATATATGCCTTAAATCGATGAATACTTAATTGAGTTTGCTTGTATAAAAGCTAAAAAAGGTACTTTTAATGTACTCCAATCGAAAGTACCACAACCTGATCTTTGATTTGATATGTACTCAACTCTCAAATAGTTCTGACATCTCTTTCCTCTATATTTATTCAAGATATGTGTTGCGGTAGTTTTTGAAATATCGCCAATTTTAATAAAGCGCAACTTTTGCTTTTCAAAGGTCTTAGATTACCCTCGCACGGTCTTTTTTGTGTGTGGAATTATGGATAAGTGTCTGAAAATGAACTTAGGTCTGTACATTTCATAAATACTTCTCTCTAAGCAGGAATATTACCTGACAACTTGAAAGTGCTGACATCACTTTAATATTTAAAATGGGTATTAAAAAAAATGTTATCACAAACTGTCCTTGGTCCCAAAATATAGTTTAAAAGAGCTAATGTTTCAGGATTAACCTTTCACAGAGCTTATAGTCCTCACATGACGTCACTATTGTACTGCACTGCATTGAGAAAAGGAAATGGGATATAGTAAGTAATACCGATCGGTGAGCCGTATATGACTGTGTTGTTTACAAAATAAACTATAGGAAGTTAAAGTTACAACGAACACCTTTGCAGACTTTATGAAACACAAATATACTGAGAAAGTTTTGGAAAGATGAACATAAATCCGCCATCTTGAATTGACGGATGTGCACGTGATGATATTGGGTCTATATACATTGTAGCTTTGTGTTGTTTGGATCGAGCATCAAGTACCTCATAGACGTCACTGAGATACAGAATAGTAAATTATTTTCAACTTAAAATAACTCCTGCCCAAACATTACTTTTTAATGACTTTGGTCGGTACAATGATACAATTGTGCTCGTTTTAGCAGGAATTAAGTCATGCAAATACATACAATGTAATCAGCTTCGATAATTAATAAAGCATAAACACCACAGGAGCCAGGATTCCATAACTTGTTTCACTGATAGAATGGTACATGTTTGAAATACGTTTTGTTACAGACTTAAACAAACTGATGATAAAAGTGCCACCTTACTCTACATCAGACAAGTGCAGCCAACAGGCAGATTTGGGGTTTTCTAATTATATGTTAGGGAGTCTTCAGTATTTACAAGGGGGGTTAGGGGAGGGAGGTCACTTTTACAAATCGCCGAGCTCTCGGGGGAAGGCCATATTTTACTGAGAAAAATTGATTAGGAGAGGTTCACGTTTTACTTTGCCTCATTGTATTGCCTAACATTGCATTATTTTGGGGATTTTGTCATCCCATCGCTGCCACCAATTCCAAATCCCATTGCTGCCATTCGGGTTAGGGTTAGGGTAAGGTACCCATGGTATCAGCCTACATCAGTAGAAATTGCCGCTGACAACTAATATAATGAATACTTGTCAGTTTTGTGGTGCGAGGAGAGGAGTGAGTCTCACAGATGTAAAATAGGGACAGTTGGGTAAGATACTATGGATAATGTTGTGGAGTTCATGACTTCGGTCCCAATCTAATTGTTGGGAGTTGTGGCCTTAAGCTTAGTCAATGAGATCACATACATCAACATGGTGGTAGTAGTGGGGAATAACCAATGCCTTTAAAACTTTCAGCATTGGTGGCAGCGGTGGGATTAAATCCTTACCAATGCTTCTGGGACTCGTGTCCTTTTATATTTCATTTAACCAACATGTTGAACTACTTTATTAGGGAGAGGGTCGTGTTTTAGAGAAAGAAAGTTGAGGGAGGGCAATTTTTTAGCTCGACAGAGCCTGATTTCCCTCGACCCTCCCCCTTGTAATTACTGAAGGCTCCCTTATACGAGCGAAAACATTGACTTCCACTGAAAAATTGCCTAAGATTTAAAAGAACAGCTTCGTTGACTGCACCTGAGAGGTATTCCCCTAATAGCGCACCACTTCATTCAAGTAAAGGCATTGGTGTTTTTACGCAAGTTGTAATGGGAATAGAAAGAAAGAATAGAAATAGAATATGCGGCTGCCATTGTTGACTTTAACGACCGGAACTCAGTGCCTCACAACAGTACTAGACGATATATTCGTGATGACGGGCGAGTCTTCCTCATGTAACCTTATATAACTCAACGATGAGACATATCGTGTGACGTCATTATTTCCGGGTAAACGTACTTATGCCATGTCATGTAGGAGGCATTCAACATTTAATATGAGAACGTAGACGGATACAAAAGCTGTATTAATACATGTACCATTGTGAATCGAACCCGGAAGAACCTACATTGGATGCTTTCGAACGAGTGATGGTAGACACCACCCTTATACGCTACAGTTGAAGTACCACTGTAATAACGTGTACTGTGTATATACAGTGGTAAACCTCGGCGAAAGACGATATTGTGAGCGTGCGTCGTAAGTCCTGGACATTTCTGTGTTGTCTCACGTACATCAAAGAACACAGCACAGCTATGGCTTCTACGTTGAACATGTGGAGATGTATTGTTACTACAACGTTAATTTTATTGACTTGTGTTTGTCCGTTAAGTGGTAAGTTGATTGATTGTATATATTGAGATGTGTTTTGATGAACAGTGATAAGTTCACGTGGACTCACAGACACACAGACAGACAGACATACACACACAGAGACAGACACACACACAGAGACACAGACACACGCACACGCACGCATTCACACAGACAGACAGACAGACAGACAGACAGACAGACAGACAGACAGACAGACACACACAGAGAGAGAGACACACAGACACAGGCGGAGACAAAGAAAAACATACGTACGCACACGCACGCGTGCACACACACACACACACACACACACACACACACACACACACACACATACACACCAAATGTAGCTCTCACAAAATACTGATTCGGTAGAAATAGGTGACATTCTACATCGAGTGAGTAATAATCATGGTGGTGACCTTCGTATTCTCTGTACGTTCACATGAATTCATGAGAATATACAACGAACTCGTTCAGAACCCGGAAGTAGTGTCACTAGAGTATGATTGCAGTGTTAATACTGTTATCAATTTCTATCCTATGACCTTTCATCGTCCGGCTTGGTGATGGTGAATTGCTGACTTCACATGGTACATGTACATGTACATGTACTTCAATAGGTGGAAATGGCGACTCATTTCTTGAAGGTCATAGAAGTAGTTGTAGTAGTAGTAGAAGAGGTAGAGTTGTTTATCATAGTTGCCTTGTTATATATAACGTTATAGTGAGTCACACATAACATGCAATTGTAAATTACATACATCACAGGGCGCAATCGGTCTACATGTGACTATGAAACCGGAAAATAGAATGAGAACACGACGACAGTTAAAAGCGTGTAACAATACTAAGACTAAACATATCATGAAATTGTCATTTAACATTTATCTATTTTCTATAGCACTCTTTCTGTTATAAAAAAATATTCAAAAGCGTTGAACAATAATTAACAATTAAAAGAATACTTGTACAGTTAAACTCATGAGAAAAACATACATAAAAGACCTGCTACAAAATGATATACAATCAAAATAACAATATTGAAATACTTACAGCCCATAATGTTATTTAAAAAGATGTGTTTTCAGCTCACGTTGAAATGTTCCACATTATCAGTTTCTGGGTTAGAGAGTTTTATAGTGATATTATGATTACATCACCTGCACTGCAATATAGTTTATGTTAATCGTTATTAAGCTCCTGTAGTCATTAAGCTCCTATAGTCGTCGTCACTGACGTTTGCCAGATTAGGAAATTAAGGTAGGCTGGTATTATAGATAATTGTGTAATCAATACAGTATAGTTAACGTTAAACAAGTGTCTGCTTATGCTCGAGTCATGTGACCTAGATACTAGTCACTAAATTTGATAGGTATGATGGAACGTACATAATATTAGCTGTCTGTCTCTCGCTATCTCTCTCTATTTCCACCAGGCAGACATACATACATACATACATACATACATACATACATACATACATACATACATACATACATACATACATACATACATACATACATACATACATACAGACATACATACATACATACATAGATGGATGGATGGGTGCGTGGATGGGTGGGTGGGTGAATTGATGGGTGAATGGAGGCCGGACGGAAGGACGGATGGACACACACACACACACACACACACACACACACACACACACATACATACACACACACGAACACAAATAAACAGACAAACACAAACAGACAGACAAATAAACAGACAGACAGACAGACAGACAGACAGACAGACAGACAGACAGACAGACAGACAGACAGACAGACAGACAGACAGACAGACAGACAGACAGACAGACAGACAGACAGATAAACAAACAATTTAATAACACTCATATATATTTCATTGTAGGTGCAATCTGTGATCCAGACCAGTGGTATGGCACCATAGCAGAACTGCTAGTCTGCAAATCTGAACAAGAGAAACCAAATCCTGAAGAACTGATATTTCCAACCAATGATTGTTACTACAACTCAGCAACTATAGATGATTTCTCGATTTCGTCATCTGCTGGTGATGGTGATATCGATGTAGTGAGTGTGTCGCTAGGGGAGGACGTGCAATTCAGTTGTCATGTCAGAAAGAATGGCTTGGTAAGTAAGTGTATGTGTGAGATACTGTCGCACATCAATCAAAACCTTAGACGAAAAAATAATAATTGTGTGTTCCTGATAACATGGCCTCAGAAAATAGGGTAGGAATAGGGTAGGAAGGTCGGGATTTGATTTGATTAGATTAGATTTTATCTTTTTAGCTGTTTTTGTTTTTGAAGAATACTGCTTCGAACCCAAAACAAACCAAATGTAGGTCAGAATACCCCTTCTGTAATAGTTTGATGACATTGACATCGACATACAAAGAGACGTGCATGAGGTTCAAGAAGGTAGAGAATTTTCTCATCGTTTTCTTTTAGATGTACGTATTTTTTTTAAATGTTTAGGGTCGGAGGCTTAAAGTAGGGTCGGTGGAGTGATCGAAAACACACATTTTTTTATTATTATTTGGCCTTATATGTACTGTCTTTTTTCTTTCTTTCTTTAATTTTTTTTACCTGGATCTGGTAAGTCATTCAGTAGCCCAATCTAGACGTAGGACGTCCTACCTAAGGCAGTCCCGAGTCCTACCTGAGGTGGGGTATATCCCTACGAACAGACACAAACCTATTATGGCGCAGATTGTCACAAGATCCCTCCTGAACCCGTCCTGACCCGCTCCTTAAAATATACGTTGTGACGTCATGTACATTATTTTGTTTACGTTTATATTTTGACATTTTTTATCGATTTTGAGTAAACGATGGACAGGGAACTACAATTATCGACTGAAACAACAGAATACGTTCAGGAGAAAATTGCAAATCCGTTGTTTTCAGTGCTACAACAGAAAGTCAGGGGACTTCCGGAATAGAACGCTTCACACAGGAAGAAGTCAGGAGGGTTTCAGGACGGGCCTTGACGCGTTTTCGTCCACAAGGGCCTGAAACTATCCTGGTCGAATCCAGGTAGAATTTTTAGTGCCGTCTAGATGGTACTAATGATCGCTTCTTCTCAGAAGATGACTAGTCAACTGAATCAGAGCGACTACGTAGTTAGATTAGAAAGCCCCACAACGACAAATCTATTAGTCCACTGTCCGAATTTTGGACTAAGAATATTGCGTTTGTTTTCGTCTCTTATTAGGAATCATACATAATGTTCCTATGGCTATGTCGACGGTCATCACCACAGTTCTACGAGTGTCTTTGTCCAAACAAAGCAACACGCCCGAATTCTAAAGTTCCTTTGAAGTTTTCCGAAACGTACGAGCAAGATTTGACTCTGAATTATACATTAAGGGATGTAGATCAGAGTTCGTCCGATGACTATTACTGCCTGACGCAGATTTCTGGAGGGAGCCAGATCTATGGCATTTCTACCATAAGTATTGATGTCAAAAGTAAGTCAAATATATATGTTCTGTTCGGTATTGAGTTTTTCCCACCAGAATCAATTTAACCAAATTATATTGTAATAGCCGGAAAATACTTTTGACTTAAGGGTTTGTCACTTCTCGTTTAAAAACTCGTAGTGTCAAGACCCCTTAAGTCACTCATATTTTCCTTGGCTGAAGAAGGAAAATGTTGGGACATAATATCTAATTCTCCAAGAGTGTTACCTGCTCATGTCAATAAACAACCGAACTATAAATCAATAAACCAACCGAACTATAACTTACTTTGTGCATGTACACTGTCTAAAAGGCACATTCTGTTCAAGAGTTGGTGATTTCAATGTATAATTGTGTTAGAAATGCAAATATTAGATATTTATGGCCATCAGGAATTGAAAATCCGAAATGAGCAAAATTTACAGAACTGTCAGTACAAAACAATTCAGGATATCAGTATTGTGCCGTCATGGGTACCAATGGAAGTAATATTTCATACTCAGGCCTTCAAAATGTACAATATACAGCGAATTTCAAAATACTATTCAGCGGACGTGTTTGATACTACCGTACAGACATATATGAGAAACTGCATTGCAATTTATATTGCTACATACAAAAGATTTAGTCTGAATGAAATAAAACCATTTGAAAAAATGTACAACAACAAGACGCAGACACTTGGGCGCCAATATGTTGACGTTTGCATCTGATGTCTGCATGGTGGCACACCAGTTCTTTAGACAGAATGTTGCAAGAAACTGTGTTCAGTCAATCATGCTGTCTTAACGTGTAGCTTCTGCATGATTCTATCAGAGTCAACGGACGTTTTTTTTGAAATCCGGTGTACTTTTATATATGTGTATAATTATGGTCTTAGACTATCTGATCAAATTAAATCATCTCTACATATCTAAAATGAATAGAAGTTGACATTTCAATTACATACTAAAAAAAGATTATTTAGATTATTCATACCCGCGTTAGTAATCATTTTAATATTCAGATTCAGATTCACAGTCATACTCATTTTCATATTCATATTCGGTGTCGTAATCACATTTCATTTGTTTGCTTTGATATTATGTTTAGAGGATAGAAAACCAGAAATAGTGAAGAGCCCATCAAATACTACCGTGTATGCTGGAGAGGAAATTATATTTAGCTGTGAAGCCAATGGTTTTCCTATACCTATGTATACATGGTGGAAAGATGAGGAAGTGTTTGATCCAGAAAATAGGTAATATTGCTAATGATTCAAATTTGAATAAATACATAATTCATGAAATCTGATTAAAGAAATACCACCATTCTAGTCTTGAATCTGTGTACTAATATAACACTATGCTTTTATTCCAGCAATACATTAGGACTAAGATAATCTAGTTTTCAATCAACAATTTGAATATCCCATTTTATGTGCTACATACATTTTCCTTCAAACTAAATATTTCATTTATCATTATAAAACCAAAAACAATGAGTTAAACTTGGTTCATTTAACCCTTTCACCACCACTAGCCTCATGGGATTGTGTGTTGTCCACCAGCCCCCTCACTGACATAATGTGAGAGTGAGTGTGGTGTAATCAAACTGATATAAAAATACTTAGAGTTGCTTATTTTTGAAAAATAAGGTATCATTTGAATGGAAAATAAATTTTCTACATCATAGTTGCAAATACATGCATTCAAATATCACACACACAACCGAAATATGGATTAAAGTAACAAAATATTAATAAAACAAACACTGGTTGTTTATTTATTGACATATCACAAATAAACAAAATATTTATATTACAAACAAAATTCAAAATACCAACATTCATGTTCTTACAAAACTTCTGTATACTGACTAAATGGTCAAAATCGGCGAAAATTTGTCAGAAAATGTTATTTTCAGTCGTATTAAATTTGAACGAAAATAATTAACGGCCCACTAATCCGATTACGACGCAATAGTCGGCCCCCGCACCGGCAATGAAGGGTAAAAAATATCTGAAGTCGTCGCCCCAATACCTTCAGAAAAATCAGTTTGTGTAATTATATATCATTTTTTGACAGAACAACAAAAAATTATCACCAAATTTATCCTCAAAATCAGTAAAAAATGCCCACAAGTTGGTACTATACGAGTCCGAATCGGGACGCCAACGTGACGCTTTTTGCCGACATGCTTACCCACAAAAGCAAATGTGCAGTCGGGACTTTGAAGTTACGTTGCGATAATCTGATCCTTCCATATACTGCATCGAGTTCACTCAGCCATCTCCTTGTATAAAACATCGTATTCATAGTAAAATTGAGTGGAAATTTCTACGAACAGCACCTTTATTTACATTGCAAACGATGTTAGGGGAGACAGATTTTGCTTCGCCGATGTTGAAATTTGAATTTTACATTGAAAAACGCACGTAAAAAATCCGATCGGAAAATCGCCAACATCAAGCGTAAGTTTCCCTCCACTGACCACTACACAGTGAGCTAATACAAATACAAGTCATTATTGAGCCGTAACAAAAAGAAATAAAACCAAAATAATCCATGATATTGCCAAAAATTACCCCTAGAACGTTAGCATGGGCGTCGGCACGGTCACAAGATTGCGTAAATTTGAACGACATTCAAAAATTCAACCATAAACTGCCGTCGGCAGCTCACACGGCCTTAGCGGGAATTTGATGCTTACATACAAGTACAATGTGTTCCCATAGCTAAATACTTGTATTCAACGATGTATTTCGAGTCAAATTCTGTCGAAATATCCAAAGATAGTGACATAATTTATATCGTACACCATGTTATGAGAGCCGTTAATTACTTCCGCCATGTTGAAATTCGATTTTGTGAGCGAAAAACGCACATAAAATTACGATCGCTCGTCATTTGGATCGTACTCCTGATATCGTTCACTGTCATGCTTTCAAAATGGCAGTGTAGATAAACAAGGCTAATACGCATGTGTGGAACTAGTTATGGCAGCAATTTTTGCAGCAATAGCTGCCGTTTAACGGCATAACGGCGAGGTAGGTGAATGAACTCTGGCGTTCCCTCAATTGAGGGAATCGGTGGGCGCCCTAGCGCGTTCCCTCAATTGAGGGAATCGGTGGTGAAAGGGTTAAGAATTTATCACCATTTCATCATTTTATTTAATAATATATTATAAAAAGTTGTGACAAATGGTTATCAACCATTTCTAATTTACATAAAGTTTTATTGTATTTGTGTCAATTAATAGTTTTAATTATACCTTTTCTCATAGTACTCACATTTGGATATCGTCATCTGGATCGACACTACATATAAATTCTACTATTCCGGAAGATACCGGAAAGTACCGATGTACAGCGATGAATAACCTTGGCACTGCAACGTCACAGTTAGCTATGTTGGCAGTTATTCAAGGTGAAATGTCATTTTTTGACTTTGTTTGTGATTTGGAATTCACGTGCCATTCTTCATTCGACACTGCGAAATGACTTGGGGGTGCGTTTGGACGTTTGGACGGTGCCGTAAAAGAGGCTGTGGTTTACGACGATGGCCATTCTTACAAGAAAACCGAAGCCCTCTAACTGCATTTCTGTGTATGCTGCTTCGGAATAGTACATATTTTTCCTTTCCAACACATCTATGATTCAGCAAGTTGAATTTAACTGTTAATACCTTTATGATTATAATTTCTCAGTTTCATTGTGTCTGAAATGAAATTTCTGTCATGTTTTTCCCGAAAAAAAAAAGATGCCTCGATTGTTGTATTTACATTGTATGCGTATTATTGTACTGCAGAACGACTGCCATCATAATTATACAGACTTGTTGGGTACTATCCCTCTGCCGGCGTTGGTCCTAGTATGCCAGTTCAAATGCAAACAACTTTTGAGTTGGCATATTTCACTTCGCTCATATTATCAAACAATTTTAAGATATCTGCAAAATTTTGTTATAAAAACATGCAAATGTTGTTTTATATTTAATGTTTCTGACATATCTGCAACATTTATTAGAAAAAGATTTAAAAGATACGAACAAACGATTTCTGACATCTGCAAAAATTATTCGGAAATGATTTTCAATATTATGTTATAATCAAAAGGTTTCTGAGGTATCTGTAAAATGTATCAAAAAGATACTTACAAAAAGAAAATCAAATTTCACGTTCAAAAAGGTGCATGTCACTGAGGTGGATTATTGTATATCTATATTTTCAAATTATAAATTTGTTATCTTTATTCTGCAGAGACTGAACCGGTCGATGAGATCAGACAAGGTAATTACCAACATGATTATAATTTTATTTTTATAATTAAAGATGTACCTCCGACGTTTTATTATTATTAATACTGTAAATTCCCCGGGCCAAAGTCAAAATTGAGATCAACCAGGCTCGCCACTGGGACTCTGCAAACGAGACCTTCCCAAGCGACTTGTGGTCTTGTAGAAGAGCCCCTGCGTTAGGAGTCTGGGTAACCAATACTGTCGTTTGGCGTGTTAAATCTCGGTTAACGTTACTAGAACTTCTGCCGTTGGGGACTTTACAGAAGAGAGCCCCAGTAACAGAGTTCGGGTAACCGAGACTATTATATTGCAGTGTATTTGCTTTCGCGTTTCCCCTTTGGCCTCCAGAAACCCTAGATATCAAATATTATACTCACTGGTGTCAAAGTTCAAGTTGTTATCATGTATCTCGGTAATATCTATTATTCACAGGACTGTGAAAACTAATAGCACGCCAGTGTCATGTAGAAGACATTTACTTTTCTAGACTAGACCCAAGTTACAGGGGGAGGGGTCGTGTTTTGTTGAGGGCCGGGTTTTGTTGGGGGAAGACTCCCCATTTGTTTTGGGGTCCCATTATTTGTGCAAAGATAATTTTGATCATAGATATGACAATGAAGTCGAAGGAGGAAGGAGAGGATAAGTATTTTCTGTACAAGGTCTTGGGGGAGGGTCACCTTTTTCGCCCACTAGACGTCTGAAAAACACCGGTCTCCTCGCCCTGTAATTTATGTCATGTCCCTTAAATTAGTTCTCTTACGTGGGTTCTCAATAGTTTTATTCTTAGTTCAAGGATGGCTGCAGTCTGATCTCCCAATGACAATAGTAGTTGTAGTTGGTCACGTGATATCATTGTGTGCCATGCCGATCTGTTGTGGTTCTATCGATGGGTTTTGGATATTTTAGGTTTCCGTTTTGATAGTGTTGATTGTTTGCAAGTCTCATTTGACCTACTTAAAATTAAACTTATATTCTACACACTATAGTTCCTAATTGTATGCATTTGGAAAGAGAGTGATGTTTTTTAATTCTATGACTTGGTTTTGAATATTGTACCACGTCTTTCCTCGTTACTCTGTTTGGCGTTAACTTTCCATCCCATTTCTTGCAGACGAACCAAATCTGATACCAATTGTTATAGGGATAATGGTTGCCGTCATCGTCGTCATTGTTGTCGTTGTGACGTCACTGATCATTTATCAGAGGAGTAAGTAGTAAAACAGTTAATATGCATGGAAAAGATAAAGCTATAGATAATTGAAAGGGAATTGTTCTACAAATGAAACGACAAACAAACAGACAAAGAACAAATAAACAAACACACACAACAACAGAAAAGTTTAGAAAGAGGCTTGTAGACAGGCAGGCAGACAGGCAGGCAGGCAGGCAGGCAGGCAGGCATACATACATACATACATACATACATACATACATACATACATACATACATACATACATACATACATACATACATACATACATACGGACGGACGGACGGACGGACAGACAGACAGACAGACAGACAGACAGACAGACAGTTACATACACACACTTACTTACACACTCACATAAACAAGACCAGTTATAATTAATCATTCCGATATCGATACGATGTGTTACACATTTCACAACCTAAACATGCTATATCAAACGCCGCATACCGAAACAGCTAACGGGTAGATGACATCACAATATTTATCATAGGTAGAAAGATGGTACCTTAATACGTATGAGACAGGTATACATCTTTATATTCAACTGTTCACAGGGGTAAATCGCAAGAGGGAAGAACAGAGACAAAAGGAGGAAGAAGCAAATCGGAAAAAAAGAGCTGTTGTAACAATCGATCGTCTTGAGGGAAACAATGTAACTTTAAATATTGGAGGTGACAGGACCGAAGTTAACTTTGGTAATGTTAATATTGGTGGTACAGATCTCCTTGATTTGATTGAAGGTTAGTATTAGCTCAGACGTAAGCATTTTCATGTAGTACTCTCTCTCTCTCTCTCTCTCTCTCTCTCTCTCTCTCTCTCTCTCTCTCTCTCTCTCTCTCTCTTCTCTCTCTCTCTCTCTCTCTCTCTCTCTCTCTCTCTCTCTCTCTCTCTCTCTCTCTCTCTCTCTCTCTCTCTCTCTCTCTCTCTCTATGTCTCTCTCTCTCCCACCTCATATTTAAAATAATGTATACTGTACGTATCTAGTTAATTAATTACACCAATCAATCAATCCATCAATCAATATAATAATCTGTTATTTTCATTTCACAGAACCCGAGAATTTAGACAATAACTTCGAAGAGGATATAGATGACAATTTGGTGGATCCAAACGAAGAGCTTCCAAATCCTGACCCAATGGAATATCAGTACGGTGATGAAGATAATGACAATCAGGAAAATGATGATGATGATGACAATGAAGAGGTAGAAATGTTGAATATGTTAAATGTATAACGTGACCCGGAAGCAATGGCTTTGAAAGGGGTAAATTGCATCATGGTATTCGAGCACTATTTGTGTGACATAGGCACGGTTTTATGTCCACGTCCAAGCGTAGGGCGGCAATTAAATGCAACGGAGCTACACGCCAAAACTTACGCGTAAAATGGGATCTGTATTGTTCCAAGATACTCCAAGATATTCCGTTCTGTGACGTCTAGATCTCGTCGCAATATGACGTTATCAGATAATAGTCCGACGTTGACAGGGTCGGCAAAATTTCTTCCATCATCCATTCTACCCATGATACGATTTTTAAACCGCTTTAAAATGCCATTATCATGTGAACGGGATGACAGAAAAAAAACCAGTGTGTGTGTACTGGAAATACCAAAAAACTGACTTTGTGCCTTTAAAACGTTTTAAGACGATGGCTGTGATTGGCCATGTTAACATATATGTGATAGTTTAAAACATTATACATTAAATTGCCTGGAGTCGTGTACGATTTTTGACCAGGATAGTGCATGTATTAATTCGGAAATAGACCATAGCTACACTCTGTACGTTTGTCATAGTTTGGTAATAGTATAAATCTTTGTAGACCTACCTTGTTTCCAGGACATCTTTACATTGTAATAGTATTAATCTTTACCTTATTTCTTGGACATCTTTACATTGTAATGGTATTAATCTTTGTAGACCTACCTTATTTCCTGGACATCTTTACATTGTAATGGTATTAATCTTTGTAGACCTGTTTCCATGACGTCTTTACATGGTAATGGTATTAATCCTTGTAGACCTACCTTTTTCCTGGACGTCTTTACATTGTAATGGTATTAATCTTTGTAGGTCTAACCTGTGTTACAGGTTGATTTTATTTTTACACTTGAAATACTTATCTGTATTTCATGAACAATTTTATAGAAACATTGAAGTTGTCAGTTTAAAATGTGCATGATAAAAACATTATGAAGAGAATTAACATTGTAACATTGGCATGGACTTCGTCGCTGCGTCCATTAAAGTGGCCACATGGGTGGAAAATGGGATTTTGATTCACAAAACAAATTTTATCATGCTTTTCTACTTACAAAAACAATGTGAAACAGCCTCGACCAAGTCCATATTGATAATTCAATATATTGACAACAAGCTGAAAAGTGTATGAAGAGTTTGTTATTGTACGTACAAAAAATACTTACATAAAACCTCGATAAAACAATTCGGTTAAATGTGTAGGAAAATCTATACCCACAAACATAAACGCAGCTTGTGCCGCTTTAACTTCTCTCTCTCTCTCTCTCTCTCTCTCTCTCTCTCTCTCTCTCTCTCTCTCTCTCTCTCTCTCTCTCTCTCTCTCTCTCTCTCTCTCTCTCTCTCTCTCTCTCTCTCTCTCTCCCCTCTCTCTCTCTCTCTCTCTCTCTCTCTCTCTCTCTCTCTCTCTCTCTCTCTCTCTCTCTCTCTCTCTCTTCTCTCTCTCTCTCGCTCTCTCTCTCTCTCTCTCTCTCTCTCTCTGTAAATGTTATTTTTTATATTTCTGATAAAATAAACACAATGTGATTAATGTGTACACATTATTTATGTATACACTTAATGTATTCGTCAGTGCATGTCCAATTTATTTGTGAATGGTTGTTTGTTTATTCGAAATTGTCAATAACAAGTCGATGAGTATGCATGGCAGGACGATTAGGCACACAGAGTAGTACATAATAACATTAGTGATTATTCACGAAGGACGTCTTCTGTGAAAGCCTGAAACGTGGAATAATGTATTTTTGTATTTACCCAATTGAGCCTAGTGGCTTGCCTTCTACCAAACTATTCGTCTAACTTCAAGCCCTAGTTTGACCAATAACAACAAAGTACATATATCTAACTGAAGTTGGACTCGAGCGGCCTGCTACAAACTCATCAGCAATGGTCAGAAAGTGAACTATTTCAATGTCGTGTCTAATTTTGTATCATCCAACTCAAGATATAAGCAAAACTTGAGAATATTGTAACGAAGAAGAACTGTAATACAACTTTCACTGAAGGGATGTCAGATCCATAGAGCTTATTTGAAGTGCAAACAGATTATATGGTTATCTGTTCACACGCACATATCATTGTTCTTATGGTGTAGCGCCCCCTGGAGGTCACCTTTCCACACCGTCACCTGTGAGGGTCATAACATGACTAAATATGTTTAATTCATCACGATCACAGTGGCATTAAACGACTTACACACAAATGAAACTACACTGTATACAGACCAGGTCAAATGTCGAGGTTAGCATCATGGCGGCTCTTTGAGACTGGGAGCAAAAAAGTGCATGGTATTACTCGGCAACTTGATCAAGTTATAACCCCTGGATGTGAAAGGTATGCATTGGGTCAAGGAATTTTAGAAGAATTTAGATCGAAACTGTTAAGGAAGTAAGGAACGGTTTCAAAGGTCGGTATTTAGTTAGATTATTCCAATCGATAGCTTGCAAGTGCTGTTCTTTGATTTATGATATTTGCCACGATGCAGACACCGGTCTATATATGCTAAATATCATAAGGTGATATTCGAAATATCGCACACTGCTCTAAAAGAACTGTTTTAAGTGTAGACTATATGGGTAACTAGGGTGACCTTGTCATAGTGTGAGTCATACTCTTGACATTCGGTTTCTCAACGTAAGTGACCTTGAGACAGTCAGTGGTTTTAAATTAACTGCACTGACAACTACTGTATACTCGTCTTTCATGGAATACAGATAATACAGATACGCAAAAATCATGATATTTTGGATCTGAAATCAAACTGTCTTTGCTCGTACACAGGTGAATGGCTGTTGTTATTTTACATATCTATACTCGCTCTCAGCAGTATTTGAATAGTCGCATTTTTTTCTTCCTGTTCTCTCCTGTAATCGTGAAGGGCATTAATTTATTTTCCTTCCATTTTTTTGATACATAAACGAATATTGGCATATACTTTATTATAATTTTGAATTTCTAAGAACTTTATGACCGTATGACTGTCTTCTCACTGAGAAAAAAAATGCTATTTAAGCTTACAAAAATAATAACCTTAAAAGGGTCATTTCAGCACCAACGGTTTTCCTCTAGGGCCACATTTTTTAAATAAATATTCTTAATATATTTAAATTTAATTTTAACATTTTTGTACAAAGGTTTAGAAAATTTATAAATTCGTGTTTTTGTTGCCTTGTTTCATAATGTAATTTGCGAGATGAATTTTTTTAATTACTACAATTGGGGGCATATATCCTTAAGTGTTCAACCCATAACAGTCTGACTCACTGCATGCCATGTCTGTCGAATTGATGTCTAATTCTCCGGCTCCAAAACATTTGAAAGTGATGAGTAAGTAGGAGGCCAGGCATGAATATTTAATTTCGACCACATACAGAGATCATATGTTGACTCCCATGAGACAATGCGTGTTCATTGAACAATAACTAAGGAATGAGTTTCAAGCAACTCGGTGTTTCTCGGCATCATACATAGTGTGATTAATGAAATTTTGAAATGATTCTCCAGAACAATCAACAAATATCGAAAATAATTTTCCAGTAATGGGCGTTCCCCTTTCAGGCTTCAAAAATAGAACTTGTCCTGTACATGAGTGATTACTAGATGCACAACTATGGATATATATATATATATATATATATATATATATATATATATATATATATATATATATATATATATATATATATATATATATATATATATATATATATATATATATATATATATATATATAATTCATATTGAATATTAGACCACGGAATATCTCTTGTGAATATCTATGTGAGATTTTCAATTTGAATACTGTTCAGGTTGCCCGAGCATGTCATACAAAGTAAATTATTGAGCAATTTCTAATATACCCAAATGCGGGTAGATATGCAGTGTACAATGTATTGTTCGGTACAATACATGATCAGCGCTCAAAAAAGGTATGCACTGCTGCTAATGACAGTTTTTCCACTCAGGTTATGTTGATTGACAGGCGACCGTCACAGCGGCTGTATGTTGAAGATTTACATTTTTGTATTTTAGGATTTTATAGAATTTACTAGACACGTTCACCAATATTCATTCATTGCATATAATCTATACATGCGCTGTAAAGAACTATGGTAACGTTTTATAGTGTTCAGTACTATAAATAAATGCAGTCATTGATGAGAAAACGGCACTGCATGTTATTGAATCACCCATATTTCGATCAGCGACATTGAAAATAAAATTACTGCAAAATTCGATGACCTGCATAGCTAAACCAGAATTTGGTAACAATATTTTAGCCAACCTTCTTTTTACAAGAAACTGGGGTTTTATTTACACTATTTTTGAAATGTGTAATATCACTCATTGTAATATCTGTATTTTCAAGATGGCGACTTGTAAGCTTATTTAGTAAGGCCTAAACAGATTTTTTGGTCCCGGTTACCCGACTCCACCAAGTTTTTTAACTGCCGACCCTAAACCCTTTTTTATGTATGAAGTCTCCCGAGAAATAGTGGATGCGAAAACTGACATCAACTTACAAAGACAACGTAAACACTTCCTTCTGATATGTAATGGCTGTACATCTGATGGGAAACCAATAACACATAGGCATATAGAAAATAACGGAAAAGTAACTACCCGAAAGTAAAATTGAGCGTAATTGAAACCACATAAATTTTAGGCCTAATAGGTTTGTATTCAATCAGCCAAACTGTTCATTAATATTTCCTAGCTTGAATGAATGTATAAATGGAACATCTCATTTTTTCAGCAACACACCTTCCCTAAAAAAGTTGACAGTACAAGAGTTATAAAATGAAATGTCATTGAAGTTAATTCAAATGTTTAGCATAATAACAATAACCCCCCCCCCCCACCCTTTCTATTTTTGAAACAGACGACATTCAGAGAGAGGAAAGTTTAACTGAAAAAAAGAAAAAGAGACAGATATTTGTGTGACACTTGGGTGAACACAATATTTCAATATACACAGAAGCGATGCCACACAAATCGAAACGATCCCTAAAATCAGGCAACCAGACCAATTCTTCACTCTTGGGCGAGGAACTGCCGGCAGAATGGGACAGTCTCTTACCGCTACCGAAGCTTTCTTTTCCAGTGGCAGCAGTTGTCGTTGCAGTGCTCGCAGTGTTGTGTTTTTACCAAAGTTGCTGGGCTCGTTTTACACTCGATGACAGAGAAGCCATCCTGTATAACAATGACCTTCGACCTGAGACTCCGGTCACTAACCTTTTGTGGCATGATTTCTGGGGTTATAACATCACATTGAATGGGAGCCATAAGTCATACCGCCCTCTGACGGTCTTGACAATGAGGTAAACGAAATTTTGATTGTTTTGCTTTTTGCAAGGTCATCATTATTTTTCCCAAAACAATATAATAATTTTTCAACATTCAAATTTAAGATAAATACTCTTAGAGTTTCAAAGTGGTCATATCGATGTCAAATGGGTATTTATTTGAGTTTGGATTTATAAAACAACTTGTGATTTAAAAAAAAAAAAAAAAAAAAAAAAAAAAAACCATGTGAATTTTACTTATATCAAGCCCTTGGTTGTATAAACTAAATTGCAAACAGCAAGAACAAATGTGTAAAATGTGTCTTATTGTACGTACAATAACAACATGTTTACACATGTTTAGCTTTTTGCAATTTATTGACGTAGTAGAAACACGGACTTGGTATAAGCTATTTCACATTCTTTTTTCGAAGTAGAAAACATTTCAAAGTATATACCTATTGATTACCTATATCGCCAATTTGAGGCAAGCTAAACATTGTGATTAATGAACAATAACAATAGTCAGATTAGAATTATAGACAATCTGAAAAAGAAACCCTAAAAATCCTATACAGCTAAATTTTGGTAATAACGTGCTGGGGGGGGGGGGAGTCAAATGTCACATGTGCGGCAATCTAGGTAAATACAGAAAGAGACAAATATTCCATTCGCTTTAGGTAGATTGGCTTCAGTGGTTTCATTGTGAAATGGTGAATGGTACAGGTGAGTCCACATAAATCATTTAGTGCATTCTATCAAAACCAGTGCAGGGCGAAATACACATTTTTGGCGGGAATGTTATATCACTATATCAAGTTCTCAGATTGGAACTAAATGATATGAAATTATTACCAAATTAATAATTAATAGGTCTAATTTATTGAGAAATGATTGTTTAATTAAGAACTATGAATCGTTATATATTACTTTTGCTTCATACATGTGGACACCAGATATAGGTTCGTTATGCTAGAATGTTCAAATCGCTAAAGGGATAGCTAGCCACACCCTGTCTAGTGTTTGGTGTGGTGGACTATGTATGTTTGATGCAGTCTTTTCATTATTTACTTTAGCACTTCAAGTGTGTGTATATACTGAAAAGAATGGCTCCTCAGCACTACAACAATATATCACGCGTTTGCCGCATGCTCTAGAGCGCCATAACACCAAACATAGTGGCATTTACTCCTGTTTTAGCCTGTCTACGGCACTGGTCTGTAAACATGAATTCGGAGTTACAGATCAGTACCGTAGACAGGTGATTTCTTTTCGTATTTTAAATGAAATCGTTCAAACTTCATTCTTCGTCTGTTTCTAACAATTAGGTGGAACTACATCATGGCAGGGGGATTAAAACCAAACGGGTTCCACATCACGAATGTTGCAATTCATCCAATTGTGTGTGTATTGGTGCTGAAAATCGTCTCAGTTATGTACGCGGGAATAATCTCCCAAAATGATCAGATGTCTTCGTTTCCCTTCCCTCGGGCTAGTTTACTGACAGCTCTTCTCTTTGCCGTGCACCCCGTCCACACAGAGAGTGTGAGTTAAAGATGTTATATTCTACTATGTATTTCAATACAGCATTACAATAAGATTGATATTAAATCTATCATTTCAATCTGTCATAAATAAACATGAGATCTGCCTAAACTAAAGGTCGACATTCAAGTTTAGTTGAGATGTTAGGCAATTGAGGAATTTACTATATTTACAGAAAACCAGATGTTACTTGAAATGGGATAAAATACTTTTGCTTTATTCACTTTCCTGTATCAGTACTGAGCTGGCGTCGATCAGAACTTATTAAGAGGAAGTGACGTAAGGGCCTTGCAAGTAACTTCCGTTAAACTCATTGTACATTGCTGGTATTGTTACACAATTGCTATGACTAAACTATGCTATCACTTGCCATACATATTAGAAATTGCGATGTCATTTATGTGACATTTGTTTACAGGTGACAGCGAATGTTGGACGTGCTGATCTCCTCTGTGCACTCTTTTTCTTCCTGTCAATGTGGACCTATGTAATCGCATGTAACACAGGTAGGTATTATTTCTTAGTTTAGGCCTAAACAATTGTGTGGTTCTGATTATGCTCAATTTTAGAATAGGTGGGGTATATATATATTTTAATTCATGTGCGAGTGTCTAGTTCAGGTAGTTATGTTTTGCGTTGTTTTTCATATAGTTTTTGTGTTATTCCCATGGCTTCTTCCCATTAGATGCACAGCCATTCCAGATTGGAAGAACAGTTTTATATTGTCTTTTTAAGTTGATGTCTGTTTTCTGTGTCCGCATCCACAATTTCTCGCGAGACTTCATAATTTTCACGATTTTCTTAAATTTTTTTGTCGAATGTGTAAAACAAAATTCAGGGTTGGTAGTGAAAAACTAATTGAGAGTCAGTTAACCGGAACCACTGTGACACAATTTTAGGCCTTATTTGTCTGATATCATCAAAAAAATCCTTGTGATTTTAATACATGTTTAGCTCAAGCTAGAGCTTTAGATAGGACTTGACTTCCTTTTATTTGTTTATAGATGACAATGATAAAGAATCAACTGAATCTTGTCTTCCACCGAGGAAATTTTCTTTGCCACTTGTTGGCATGGCCGTACTTTTTGCTGTATTAGCGATGCTAAGCAAAGAACATGGTATAACTGTGTTGGTAAGTTAGGGAAGTGATGGGGGGGGGGGGGCTGAAGAGAAAATATGAACCCAATAATTTACCTAGTCACCTCCTCTCGCAAATAAGTAACCAGAGATAGAATTTTTTAATATACAATCGTATAGTACCCCCTCCCCTCTCCTCTGCATGCATGTGTACAATTGTATGATGGTCCACTGATACACTGCATAAACTAATATTGGCAGTCGACATCACACTAGAGTATATTAAAGATAATTCTTTACAAATAGATGTGGTCTAGAAGAATTCTGAAATCTCACATTGAGCTCTAACCTATACTTGGAGATACTAAGCCAACAGAGCCTTTACCTTGAAGTTCAATCTTGATTTACTGGGAGATGCAGCATTACCATGATGTATACTAATGTGCATGTGGTTGTGAACATTTGTGAAAATATGGTCATGTAGGAAATAATTGACAGTCACAAAATATCAAACTGCTCACATTCTAAAACCATATTATCATATTTTGAATATGGTCTTCAATACCTCAATCAATGTGTTTACTTGTTCACAATATCAATTTCTTTTAGGGTGTATTAGCTGTATACGACTATGTGGTGATATGTAGGAGAAGACCCTTTGAAATACTTAACATATTTGTCAGCAAGTATCGACGAGAAAACTCACCATGGTTGAAACCCTTTCTTCTACGTGTTATCATACTGTGTTCATCTACCGTCACATTACTTGGCATACGGTATGTCATCATGGACACCGGTGCCCCCTATTTCCCGTCACACATCAACCCAACTTCGCATGCTCCATTTTTGACACGGGTAAGCATGTTTGAAGTAAAAAAAATTCACTCTGGTTTCAAGACCCGGTGGAACTTTTGTCAATTCAGTTAGAATACCAAACAAAAACTCATGTAGGATTTTATTTGTATATTGCAGACTTTAGATACAGAGGGCAAAGTAGGATATACAAATAATAAGAGAGAAATTCGCTTCTACATAGAAACCAGTTTTTCGTGGTCATAATTTGATAGAAAAATAATAGATTCATAAAAATAAAAGTAAAGTTGGACGCAATGTGTCACAGATCAACAATATTCTTCTTTCATTAAATGATTGACCTTTCCATATGCATTGGATTATACAAAACCCACCTTTGCCATGTAACTTTTAGGGTGTTGGTCGCAATGTGCCATGGATCTGATAATGCTTTTTTTCCAAGGTGTTCATATTTCCATGCCTGTACCTTTATGTTGGATATTATTCAATCCATTGTGGCTATGGTATGATTGATGCTGGACGCAATGTGTCACCACTCTTCTTTTTTCCCCCAAGGTGTTGACGTTCCCATACCTGTATGCTTTAAACTGTTGGATATTACTCAATCCATGGTGGCTATGTCATGATTGGAGTGATGGATGTATTCCGTTAATATCAACACCCTTGGATCCAAGGACTCTCGTCTCCGTCATGTTTTTCATCTTTTTGGTATCATTTTCAATCTACGCTTTATTTGGACACATGAAAGAAAATAGGTATGATATTAAAATAGTTTGTCGTTCCTGTGTTCTTGTCAATTTTTTTTCATGTCCTCTATTTTGTATGTATGTATGTATGTATGTATGTATGTATGTATGTATGTATGTATGTATGTATGTATGTATGTATGTATGTATGTCTCTCTTTTGTTTGTCTGTCTGTTTGTTTGTTTGTGTATGTTTGTTTGTTTGTTTGTTTGTGTATGTTTGTTTGTTTGTGTATGTTTGTTTGTTTGTCGGTCGGTCGGTCAGTCAGTCAGTCAGTCAGTCAGTCAGTCAGTCAGGCAGACAGACAGACAGACAGACAGACACAGACACAGACAGACACAGATACACACACACACACACACAGATAGAGATAAGCACAGTATGTTCAGGGTTTCTTGAACAATGACATGCATAAACTTATTTCCTTATCTGAGACTATATAAACCAACGTACTTCATTAATTCTTATAAATTTTACTTGATGTACTTTTATCCCTAACTACATGTCTAAAATGTGCACTGTAAATGTATCAAATCATCTCACACCAATTGATATATTATACTTTCTTTTCTTTGCAGATTAGTCTTCGTGGCAATGTTGTTGTTAGTCATACCATTCCTACCCGCTTCCAATATGTTCTTCTACGTTGGTTTCGTGATAGCAGAACGAACTCTATATATACCGTTACTAGGTTATGCCATGTTAGTAACTCTGGGAATGGTCAAATTGTGTGAGAAGTACCAGAAACAGTTCTATCATGTAAGTTTGTTTATTAATGTAGTTTTGTTAGTTAGTTAGTTAGTTAGTTAGTTAGTTAGTTAGTTTGTTTGTTTGTTTGTTTGTTTGTTTGTTTGTGTGTGTTTGTTTGTTTGTTTGTTTGTGTTTTAATTAATTAATTGATTGATTGACTGACTGACTGACTGACTAATTGATTGATTGATTGATTGATTGATTGATTGATTGATTGATTGATTCATCCATTCATTCATTGATTTAGTTGTTTTATTTATTTTGTTTGCTTTTTTGGCAACACTGCAAAACAATTTGCCAATATATGTTAATTGGTTTTACAATATTTGGGATTACAACTATGGAGACAGGAGGATTTCACTGCCACTCCAAATCATCATAAATAAGCAAAACTTTTAATTGGCCTAGTTTCATCAAGTATAAAGTGTTCCTAAGTATAAAAGGTCCGTATGTTCCAAAAGATATTTTACCTTTGATCTGGAACTTGTATGTCTGCTCACTTGATATTTGTTTTGTAGATTCAAATTATTTTTTAAATATAAATTAATACTTTATTTCGCCTATCACTTGACAAAACAAAATGCGTGTAATTTCATGTTTTATCAAGCTGCGACTGTAATTCATTTGATCACGTTTTAACTTTCAGTTTATAGGACTCTTCATGCTGGTAACGATCACGTTGTACACAGTAAGAAGTATGCATAGAACTAATGATTGGTTGAATGACGATGTACTACATCGATCTGCTATTAAAGTTTGTCCACTCAGTTCAAAGGTGAGACGAGTGTACTCTGGAATGAGAGAGAGAGAGAGAGAGAGAGAGAGAGAGAGAGAGAGAGAGAGAGAGAGAGAGAGAGAGAGAGAGAGAGAGAGAGAGAGAGAGAGAGACAGACAGACAGACAGACAGACAGACAGACAGACAGACAGACAGACAGACAGACAGACAGACAGACAGACAGACAGACAGACAGAGACAGACAGACAGAGAGACAGACAGAGACAGACACAGACAGACACAGACACAGACAGACAGACAGTCAGACAGAGACCCAGACAGACAGACAGACAGACAGACAGACAGACAGACAGACAGACAGACAGACAGACAGACAGACAGACAGACAGACAGACAGACAGACAGACAGACAGACAGCGACAAAGAGACACAGACAGACAGACAGACAGACAGACAGACAGACAGACAGACAGACAGACAGACAGACAGACAGACAGACAGACAGACAGACAGACAGAGGGAAGGGACACAGACAGAGATATATCAGTAGGCAGACGGAAACAGAGAAACAGTATCAGACGAAAAATACAGATAGGAGAAAGGATATAAAAACCTGTAATGTGTGGGAATACAGGAAATTGAATTTTGATGACGACATCTGACTATAATACATATTTATCAAAATTGTGATAAAGCAGTGAAAACATTCTGTAATTGTATTGTTTATGGTTATTTTGAATCAAGATACATTTTAACATCGGTAAAAATTCTGATGACGCAGGAAAGAAAGAAGAAGCTGAAAAATGGTACAGACAAGCAATCAGGTAGAATATTTAGTTAATTCACAACAAATACCAATCTTACCGGTAGTAAAATAACCGTTCATGTATAACTTCTCTCGTTGTGCAGTTGAGCTCGATACACTATTGGGGGATGGTATGACACGTGACAACAGGTAAAAAGTAGTATTTCGTAATCTAAGCTTCCCCATGACCCCCAGCCCTGTTCTCATAACAATACCTACCAATCTTCGAGCTCAAAATCTGATCTGATTTGATGTATGTAGTTCTTCAGCATTCACTCACCGCAAGGTATTTTTGTTCCTAATGTTGAATGGGTATATTTTACAGTATTAATCCAGATCACAGGGGTGCTCACCTAAATTTAGCAAACATATTGATGCCAGCAGGAAAAACAGAAGAGGCAAAAGTCTTATTAGAAAGATGTCGTGAGCTTGGGTAAGCCATCTTCTTCCAGTTGTTTTGTTGTTAGTTAGTTAGTTAGTTAGTTAGTTAGTTAGTTAGTTAGTTAGTTAGTTAGTTAGTTAGTTAGTTAGTTAGTTAGTTAGTTTGCTAGCTAGCTAGTTAGTTAGTTAGTTAGTTAGTTAGTTAGTTAGTTAGTTTGTGTTAGTAATTAGTTAATTAGTTAGTTAGTTAGTGAGTTAGTTAGTTAGTTAGTTAGTTAGTTTGCTAGCTAGTTAGTTAGTTAGTTAGTTAGTTTGTGTTAGTAATTAGTTAATTAGTTAGTTAGTTAGTTAGTTAGTTAGTTAGTTAGTTTGCTAGCTAGTTAGTCAGTTAGTTAGTTAGTTAGTTTGTGTTAGTAATTAGTTAATTAGTTAGTTAGTGAGTGAGTGAGTGAGTGAGTGAGTGAGTGAGTGAGTGAGTGAGTGAGTGAGTGAGTGAGTGAGTGAGTGAGTGAGTTAGTGAATTTGTTTATTTGTTTTTGTTAGTTTAGTGCGTTAGTTCGTCTGTGTGTTAGTGTTTAATTCATTTTATTCAACTGATTTCATTACAATTTTGATATCTACAACCAGAAGAAATCATTTTACGTGATTTTAACACCAAAACCGACTTTTTCTATTTAACTTATTTTTTCCTCTATTAGCCCTACACAGCCAAATGTTTGGTTGAGCCTAGGAAACCTGTATAAAGACAACTATAAAGATTTTAATGCTGCCACGGAGTATTATGATCAAGCCGAACAACTTGCCAGGAAATACACGTTCACAGACGGGAGGGTATCTCTAGCTGGTATCCATAACAACCAGGCACTAGTGGTAAGATGACATCATCAGTATAACCAGCGTTTTGCCTTACTTGTTATTATTTCTCCGGGCCAACTATTCTGACTTTAATGAAACCGTTTGTGAAATATTCAAAATAAAGTCGACGTCATCTGGACTTTTAGATTTTCAAAAAATATCAAAGTTTCGGTTAGTCTTGCAGTAAGACTTCGGATCTGCGCTCAGAAGGTTGCCGAACAACGCTAATTTTGAGATGTGTAGTATGTCTACTAACACTATTACCACTAACACATTCAACAACCAGTGCCACCAGTATATCACTCTACCACTACTACCAGCACCACCACAACCACTACTAATACCACCATCACCATCACTACACCCACTCCCACCACCACCGATGCCACCACCACTGACGCCACCACCACCACCACCACCACCACCACCACCGATGCCACCGCCACCGATACCCTCACCACCGCCAACACCAACAACACCAACACCACTATCATGATCACCATCACCTCCGCTGTTACCACCACCACCACTACCACCACCACCACTCCACCACTACCACCACCACTCCAACCACCACAACCACCACCACCGCCACCACCACTAATACCTTTATCATTATCCTTGTCTTTAGAAAAGAGAGGTGGGTAAAGTGGATGAGGCAATTGAGTTATGGATAAAGGCAACTCAACTTGACAAAACTTTCGACATAGCATGGTTTAGCCTTATGGAAACTCTAGTCAGTTTGGGTAAGGAATCATTATTTATTTTCATAATTCTCTCGATTTTGTCATGAAAGTAATGTTTGATGTAAGTAGAAAAAATTGTAAAACTAACCAACCAACTAACTATATAGACAGTCAGACAGATGGTTTTTGATTTTCAACTTGTATTGTTAGCCGGGGGGGGGGGGGGGGGGGGGGGGTACTACGATGGCTCTGTCCATAATACGCCATTTCTTAGAAAGGCAAAATCTGATTTCATTCGTACCGGTCACAAAAGTAATAGTCACTTTGTTTTACAATATATGCAAATTTGACCGAATGGCGGCCATTTGTAGTTAAAACCATTTAGAGACTCCAATCAAGTGTCTACCCCCATCTTACCAGGTGCAGACTTTCTTTTGGGACCTTGGAGATCTTGACCTTTGACCTTACCTTCAGGGTCAAGTATCGAAACCAAACCACTTCTTGCCAATTTCTCATAAATCATGTTTGCAGTTACTAGTAATATAATAGTTGAAGATTAATATACACAAGTAATATTTCTGGTGCTCAAGTCATATCACTTTTAGTGAAATGGCAGCCATATTTGTAGAACTAATGTATGCAAACCTTTAATGAATATTCAAGTTTATGGCTAAATCTGTGTCAGTTTGCATATGCCATTGCCAAAACTTGCTCTTTTATCGTTTATTTATAGAAAGATACAATGAGGTATTAGAAGCTGGTAAAGTTGCAGTTGTGCATGTACCCTTTGAGAAGACTAGATCTATTCGTGCTTTGATGGGAAAAGCCTACGCATCGCAAAACAAACTTGTGGCAAGTGTTTATTTTTCTCTATTTGTTTTTTGGGTGAAGAGGGCGCTATCACGCCAACCCTTGTTTTGTTTTATCATCTTTGTAAAATGTCAAGTGTGCGATCCTAGAAAAAAAACATGTGAAAAATCATTCCATATTTGTTTTCATTTTTGATGCCATGCCATCTTCCAAGAGGACCCCCTTAATATTGTGCCACCTTCCAAGAGGACCCCCTTAATGTTGTGCCATCTTCCAAGAGGACCCCCTTGATGCTGTGCCATCTTCCAAGCGGACCCCCTTAATGGATGAACACAGACTCTAATGCACACAAAGTTTATGCAAGGATGTTGTTTATTTTCGGTATTTTGTGTCATAGGAATGTTTGTCTATTTGTATGTCTGCTTGTCTGTTTGTTTATCTGCGCCTGTTTCTTTGTTTAGTTGTTTTTTTTGGTCCATAATGTAAACTTGTCTACTTTTCTTGTTAATGAATAGGAAGCCGAAAAATATTTCAAACAAGTAGTAGGCATGGATCAAAGAACTGTGGCTGAAGACTACTACAACCTTGGTATACTGTACGATCTAATGGGAAAAACCAAGGAGGCTATTTATGCACTGGAGAGAAGCTTACAAGTAGACCCAAACTATCACAAGAGTACAGATTCACTCAAAATACTTAGGGGGAAATCTAAAGCGAAAAATAAACACTGAGGAGTAGCCAATAAAATGAACTGTATGATTTTATTTTGGTGCATGAATTAATGAACTGTTATTTAGTAATCACAACTTGATAAAAAATTTTACATCTTTTTTTTTTGTCATCAACATTTCAAAAGTGTAAAATTAATTGGCAAATGTGTATTCAGCCAAAGAGATTATTTTTTAAAATAGATAACTGACATGATAACAATTAAACTACATGTATTAGTCAGAGTAAAATAACATGTAAAACCACAGGGGCTCGAAATTGGCCTTACTTGTTACATGGTGAGTGGGACCAAGGAAGGGTCAATGGTTGAGGGCGCTCAGTAGAACAAACTCATAAATAATTAAATGAGGTGTCATAATAAAACCCACAAAAGAATAATTTACTATTGATTTAGAAAACAAACATCAGATTTTCAAATCATTACTTTATTACATGTCACCTTGTAGGAAAAAGATATTTTTAAAGAGCAAAAATAAATAAATAAATAAAGAGTAAACAATAAATATTTTATTTGTAAAAGTTAGAAATTAAACAATAAACAAAAATGAACTATTTGTAAACAATTGTGGCCAATTCCAAGCCCCTGTGGTAAAACGGAGGTAGATACTGTGGTGGAGTGACTTTATATTCTAGAGACTAACTGAACAAACTAAGTTTTTCATGTGTGATGATTAAATTCCAATTTGTAAAATAATGTTTGTAATTCAGTTTGCTTAAGACATATCAACTGACACATGTTGCCAATGGATAAACGATTGAAACTTACATTGAAAAGAAAAACAGCAAAAAAACATGAAAGATTAGGAGTGAAGTTTTAGCATAAAGTTTATAAATTAAAACTGCCTATAGTCAGGATTACTGAGAAATTAAGATAGAAACTGCACTGTAGACAAATTTTAATGTTCTCCAAAATCTCTCCAAATTTTCCCGTATGAAAACTTGTTCCCGGTCCGTTTGAAATAATAAAAGAAAACACGGAAAACATAACAGAAACTTATATGTATGACTGTATTTTGATAAACAGAATGAAACTTTATTTCATTTTTGTACAATTATCCAGTTTGTCACGCGATATTAAGCATATACTTAACATACAAAGAACGACTAAATCAATAAAGTCAATAAATATGCAAATTAGTTGTAAACAGTTTGATTGGTGTATGATTGTATTTCTTAACTAACTTTTCACAACACAGCAAACTTTGATTGAACATAAAAATCACTTGAAAATTAAGTACCGGTAATTATAAAACTAAAAATCTTTCACACAAAAGCAAAAAAAAAAATCTGAATTTAAATTCCCATATAAAAAATACATGTACAACTCATTTTTAATTTATCAGCCAAATAGCAAAATGAAAGTGACTCTATACAGTCCTTGCGACGCATTATGTCACCAGCCCTATATCAAGATTACTGTCCCCTCTTCCCCCCTTAATTCACCCAACCCTCTCCCTACCACATTAACGGCTATACACTTCCCCCATATGACAGCATAAGTGACATGTTTGCTGAATAATCAAGTTTATTGTCCCCACTTTCTCCCCCCCCCCTAAATTCACCCCACCCTCTCCATACCACATTAACGGCTACCATACATTTCCCCCATATTTATGAGACAGTATCGTAATATGTCTTTTTAATGGATCGACCACAATATAAGCAAATGTCTGTTCATGTTCTGAGTCACCTGGGTAGATGGCAAACTTGTCCTTATCCTGAAAGGAGAAGAGAAAATCTTAGTGAAGGCAAGTCAAGAACAATAATATCAAGTATAGTCTGTAAGATACAATGTTGTATCAGCCAACACTCAGTAAAGAGAGGGCAAATTTGGGCTGAACAACACAACACAACATACGACAACAGCAATCATTTCCATTGAATACGATAGACACATACTAGAACTATTATTGTGACACATTGATATATATGCCAGGTACATGTATTAAATGAACATTAGAACAGTGACCCCTTGTGGTGAATGATGCAAATAAGACTTCTGTTAGAAGCTCTAAACCAATGATATAACACATACATGTAACTCCCTAGTCAACTAGCAAAGAAATGTGTGTCTACTGTACAGTACAGTTAGTCCATTGTTCTATATGTTTGCTTGAGAACGCACAGAGATGATCTCTGATCTCTACAAATAAACAGCAATGGTGATAAAAGATCATTATACATGTTGTACCCACATTGATAATGTACCCATTTAAAGACATATCTATTCTCCAGATCATTCAAACTGTATAGCGCATCTGAACTCTACATTGTAGAGGAAACTGGCGCTTTATAAATTCACTGCTTGGTTGATTGATCAATTATACAAATGTCAACATACGGTATATACAGGCATACAACAGGTCAAGAATTTAATGGTTTTCTGCAAGCATTGTGTAGATGCTCGTAATGTGAATCTGAGAGGGTAGACCTGTACCTATTACCCAGCCAAGTACCCCTTCCCCCCCCCCCCCCCCAGGTTTTTAGCAACTAGCACACTCCCTCAAGTCATACTCTATCAAAAACTGAAATGACTTCATGTATGGTATTCATACTTACAAATGCTTTCACACAGAATACTAATGATGTAATAAGAAGTTGTTTTGTGTTTGGGTCTTTCTGAACACTGAAAATAAAACATCAATAAAGAAACGATGAAACAATGTTTAATATCACGCATTATGTTACAATTGAACACATCATTACATTGTCATCAGCTTGTCATGTTATACTTTTTAACATGTTTATGATAGGGACCTTAATCTATCAATATGCTGTATGAACATCACTTGTCAATGTTGTTCTTCATATACATATTGTACATATTATTAAAGGGGAATACCACTCCATGAAATGAAGGTATTTTCATAAACTTTAGGTACTGGAGAATCATTTCATTCACATAACCTTCAATCAATATCCACGACACACCAAATTGAAACTCTTTATAATAAAGTGACTTTGTTGTGTCTAGATATGCTTTGATAGCACCCTTCTTTAATACATGCAGACCTGGTAAAAAATTTAAATCAAAAACTCACCCAACACTTGGTGGGTTTGATACAGAGGTACAGGAAAGAGGTGTACGAGCTAACTACTCAGCCACCGACAAATCCTGGAACAGAATCTTACCTGACTAAATCTTTATAAAGTGACTTTGTTGTGTCGAGGTATGGTTTGACAGAATCTTCAAACTGGCACACAGGTCCACCTAAACACAGATGTTTAAAAAGTCGGAATAACAGCTCCTCTCTTTCATCATCTGTGTACTCCTCATAATTATCAGAATCTTCAAGTAGTAACATCTGTAAGATTGAAAGCGAATACATCAAATAAAACATGTGGGTGACTCTTTATAAAGGTATCCACCCCAAAATCAGATAAAAAGTTGGAATGAAAGCCAGACCCATTGATCATGACTTTGTGTACCACCTCTTATTCTATTGTTATTGACATTATTAGTGTTACTGTATTTGACTACATTATTTGAAAGTTTGCCATTTCCCCTCTCTGCACAACTGGGCAGTGTGTAATATCTATCCGAGTCCGTCAGTCATTTTACAATGGTTCTCTACCCATGTGTTTGTTATAAGGGTGGTAAGTAGGTAAAGACTACCTCAGTTCCCAAGTAATTTAACCAGTGTTAAGGATGGTAAGTAGGTAAAATCTATCTGAGTCCCCAATCATTTTACATGGGTTTCCCTACCAGTGTTTCTGTTAAGGGTGGTAAGTAGGTAAAGTCTCTACCTTAGTTCCCAAGTAATTTAACATGGGTTCCCTACCACTGCTTCTGTTAAGGATGGTAAGTAGGTAAAATCTATCTGAGTTCCCAATCATTTTACATGGGTTTCCCTGCCAGTGTTTCTGTTAAGGGTGGTAAGTAGGTAAGTCTCTACCTCAGTTCCCAAGTAATTTAACATGGTTCCCTACCAGTGTTAAGGGTGGTAAGTAGGTAAAATCTATCTGAGTTCCCCAATCATTTTACTAGGGTTTCCCTACCAGTGTTTCTGTTAAGGGTGGTAAGTAGGTAAAATCTATCCGAGTTCCCAAGTAATTTAACATGGGTTCCCTACCAGTGTTTCTGTTAAGGGTGGTAAGAGGTAAAATCTACCTGAGTTCCCTAGGTAAGTGACTGGGGTTCTCCACCAAAATTATGTCCCTAAGTATGGAAATATACGCAAAATTTACCAGATTTCCTCCTGTTAGAAAAAGTTTCAGTGATGTAAACCTTTTAAAAATAATTAGTCACAAATTTCCATGTTCATATCTACGATGACTCATAACATTTCTCCCTAAAAAGTTATTATGGAAAAGTTTTTAAATTTGACTTAGTCTCAGTTACCCAGACTCTCGCCACTGGGGTCTATACTATGAAACCACGCAGACAAGAGTCTGGGGAAATATTATCTAAAGTTGTCTGCACCAGATCTCTTTTCCAGAGCAGTGCATGCCGGGGAATACTTCATGTCCAACATTGGAGGCTGAATGATCCAGACACCTTGGTGACAAATCATCATGTCTCAAGTGACTGCTACATCTTAATTACAATGAACTGACCTCGTAAGCCCATTTTTCAAGACTTGGAAAAAAATTTACTGCATGGCTTCCGGTGCCTGTGACTTTGGACTACGTTTCCTCAGACCCTTGTTTGGGTGGTCTCATAGTAGAGCCCCCAGCAGTGAGAGTCTGGGTAACCAAGACTAAAATATGAGATTTGAGAGAACAATTACTATTAGTGATAAGACTCTCACCTTCCGAAGTTCATCTGAAATCTGAAAACCTTCATAATATTCATCGAAACATTTACAGATTTGGTGCGTTTCCCTGGCGATGCCTTCTGTATACAATCGATCAAAGAATGTCATTGATAGTGTAGTGCATGGAATGCTGGACACTTCTACTTTAGCTGCAGGAGTTCCTATATAAATAGAATGCAGGAAAATTGAAATAATGATTATGAAGCTTCACATTTATGGACTCTACAACATATGCTAATAATACAGAGATGTATTGGCGCTGTTTTAGACTTAGTTACCCAGACTCTCATTGTTGGGGCTACATGAGAATCTGGGGCAGTATGTTGCCACCTGTTGTACAACAAGTCACTGAAACAAAGCACTGTCTCTATGTGCTACACTCATTTATATCATTCATATCAAGTGTAAAAGTATACTGTTTCAATTGGTTTGTTTACAAGCCTAGCATGTGGCCTTTCTAATGTGGTCAATTAGCAAATGAAACAGTATACTTTAACACTTGATATGGATGCTATAATCAATTGGGGTACGTACAGAAAATGCTTTACTTTGGTGCTATGGGTTGTACTTGATATCATAATGGATGCTATAAACATTTGTGGTACATACAGAAAATACTTTACTTTGGTGTTATGGGTTTTACTTGATATGGATGCTATAAACAATTGTAGTACATACAGAAAATGCTCTACTTTGCTGTTATGAGTTGTAAAGCAGCATGGCAATTGTCAAAATCTGTGACAATCACTGATTGTACAGAAATATTTCCAAATTCTAAATTTTCACCAACTCTGATATATTAACAGAAATCATGGTAGAATTTAGAAACTTTTTGAAAATTATCTTTATAGCAAGAGATGCTATCATGTGATTTTATTACAGAGGTCATAGGTCAGCCTCTCTGGTTTAAACCGCTGACTTTGAGATACCCCACACTTTCTGCTCGGGGCAGACAGTCTGGGTAATTGAGACTGTGTTGTTTCAGATACATGATGTACGTACATCAACGATACTTGCCAGTCAGGGGAAGATTTGTATGCCATGATCAGTGTACAAGCAAAATTAGCGCCCTTTCAAATTGTGATTAGTATGAGATGTTGTCACATTTGGCAATCTAACCAGAAGAACCTAAGATAGAACCTTACCTAGAGTTCCAACAGATCCTGAACTCGATGTTACATTTAGTGTAGAGTAAACAGTTGGGTCTTGGAAAAAATCCTGTAAAGAATCAAAATAACATCATAATATAAGCTGTATTACTTTAGACTGTGACATACATCGTCATGTCACTCCACCCTCACCAACCCGTGAAAAGAAGTTGTGTGATGTGTGAAGGCACTCTGTCATGCTGTACATATTTCTTACAAATTAGACCACATAATATTACTTTATGCTAAGGAGACTACGAAACTCATTTTCACCAAGCCTACACGATGAGCACACCACACAGCCTCTTTAATACAAAGTTTTAAATATCAGCGAGAGAGAGAGAGAGAGAGAGAGAGAGAGAGAGAGAGAGAGAGAGAGAGAGAGAGAGAGAGAGAGAGAGAGAGAGAGAGAGAGAGAGAGAGGGGGGGTAGAGAGAGAGAGAGAGAGAGAGAGAGAGAGAGAGAGAGAGAGAGAGAGAGAGAGAGAGAGAGAGAGAGAGAGAGAGAGAGAGAGAGAGAGAGGGGGGTATGTATAACTTAAGGATTGTACTCACCAGGAAGAAGTCATCCTTTTGATATGATTGAAAATGTTTATCAAAGCTGTAACATTGATAGTTCAGTTTCTCTAGATTCCTGTAGTAACAAATTCAAAAGTTAAAGAATGTATAGATTAGACCTTGGAGTATATTATACAGAGTATAATTACTCCGAGAATCGACTATGTGTATGGTGCTGCGTTTCTGTTTCGAAGAAACCCCCTTCTTTGTAATCATATTCTTGTCAATATTTAGCTCGGGTTCGTGACATGGAATGAGTGCACATCCATGGTTTGGAAATTGGACCTGTAGTAACCTGTCTAATTTTACGTTACGCTTCAAAAACAAATCGTGTTGTTATTATATCCGTCCGTCCCACGATTTTTTATCGACTCAAATGACGAAAGGTGATTTTTCTCTTACCATTTCGTAAGTAAATCCTTAGTGTCCTTGTCTTCCAAGGTTTTCAACTTCTTTCCTTCTAAAGGAATGAATGAAAACTGACGTTCCCTCTTCTCCTCACTGGACGCCGCCATTTTGTATCAACGCTATTACCGTGGGAACCTTCGAGAATCGGCATAGTTTTTTGCGCCACCTACGACCAATAGAGTAAATCCTATTGTTTTTATGAATATGTTTGTCTGACATGTCTGAGGCGCTTGAATAGCACGGAAACCACTACAGAGTAGTGATCCTTAGATATAAAGGGTATGGATTCTTTGCTATGTTGAACAACTGGTAGTACATACATACCAGTATATTGGGTGAACGCCCTGAGCGCTGGGGGTTAGGCCTTAGGATAATCAAGAGGTCATAGTCCATGACCTACCTTTCGATCACCTGATCGCTAGTGCCTTGTAAACATGGCTGCCATAAGTGCTAGATCGATGGGCCAGATTTTTCTGCGAATTGGAGCGTTGTCCGGTGCTAGTGCTGTGTGTTTGGGGGCATATGGTGCACATAGTAAGTTGAACGCTGTATAGTGACTAGAATGTACATCACATTTCTATGTTTACGTTCCATTCGATGAATGTAACAGTCCGTTGCTTGACACTGCACTGCACACGTTATGGAACGTCTATCGACATGCGTGACCTTTGACATGGCCCCAAGTTTAGCATGGTATGCAAAAAATACCCCGTTGCCTTGGTATATCGAATTCCAAAATATTGACAATATCCATGATAACATGTATGGCCATTTGGTAAATCGTGCATTTCCAATGAATAAGCGTGGTTATATTCGAATATTCTCAACCATTGTTTTATCTGACCACAGTCCACAGTTACTTGTGAGCTAATAATAGTAATGTTCTATTCCAGGATGGTAATATACTAGTCTAGGATGATCATAATTCAAAATAATGACGTTATTAGGTATATATGATATTCACAAAATACCGTTGCTGATGATTGCTCTGGAATGTAACGGTGAATATCGTATGTATCTATAAGTATAACGTCATTATCTTGTATTATGATCACCCATGGAGGTATAAAAAAAATCTATTTTTATACCTCCATGGATCACCCCAGACTAGAATATTACCATCGTGGAATAGAATATTAGCTCACAAGTGACTGTGCCACAGTCTCTGTGATCATGGATGTATTAGGGGACCTGATGGTTTAATGTAATCAGCTCTTATGATTTTGGCAAGTCTCATTCCAATAAAAGAATTTTAGTGGTCCGAGGGTAAATGTAGGAAAGGTGTGTAAGAAATTTTGTCATGTTCAGCACAGTTGTTTTTGAGTTTATCGTGTATATACAATACGCACACATAGACGGACATACGTAGAGTCCAAACACCCATTCACCCACTACATTATCGCTTACATGTTAGAGGTAAAAACAATCTTCCCACGAAGGCGGCGATCACTCCGAACAAAACAAACGTCACAACACGATGAATAGAGGTAAATAAGGACATCTAGCCGCTTTCACCACATCGGATTTTAATCAGATTGAGGTAAAAAGTACTCCAGTTGCACTAACACAGTCCATTTGTTTATTTGTAGCATTCAAAACAAATGTTCAAGACCCTCATAGACAGATGGTAAGTATAAAACTCGAAAGTACTGGGTCCTTGCCTGAGTGAGGGCGCTAATGCAGTTAAGTACGATATATATGGACATTAAAACTGAGTTTATAAACTATGTAACTCAAGTGAAAGCACTTGTAACATAAAAATCTCAGTAAGCGTATCCCAGTATAATGACACAGTATGCTGAATATCCCAATATGCTGAATAGTCTCGTTCCTGTACAGTATCATTATGATTTACACCTCCACTCACAGTCTAGTCCCTATACAGTATCATTACCATTTACACCTCCACTCACATAGTCTAGTCCCTATACAGTATCATTAACATTTACACCTCCACTCACAAGTCTAGTCCCTATACAGTATCATTACCATTTACACCTCCACTCACAGTCTAGTCAAAGTCATTACTCTAGAAGTCCTGACATGCATGAGATGTAATTTAAAATTCATCCACAGCCACCCACACATTCATTAACATCATGTCTTTGTTAATCAATCACAACATTCTAACCAATAACACAGTCCCTCATAAAGTTGGTGTTTATTGGGGCAGTTATGTAATGTCCAAATATGGTATATTTGTCAGCTCAGGATGCTACTCATACATTGTTTTTCCCATCAGTGTAGCAGCTGGGGTTCACTGATTGGATGAACACCTTTCTGTGTTGATTAGGGAACCAGATGTGGTTTAGTTAGAAACCACGTTGACATCCAGACTACAACTTTAACCGTGTAAAACTTCAGCATTTACACTGAAAGAGAGGTTTTACATGATTACTGTGTGTGAACACACACAGAAGTAGATATAGGCCTTGACTGAAACACGGCAGCATGATGGTGTACGAAGAAGATCTTGAATGTTTCTTATCACCAAGTATTGAAGTTATGTCTGAAAAAAAGTACAAAAAAATGTTCTTAGCGTTTTATCAATATGTCATCGTGAGAGGCTGTGATATTGAACTCATCAACTGTCCATTCAGTCAAATCGCCAATATATGAGTGCGTATTACAAACAATTTTCTCGCTCGAGGTTCTACTATTTCCTTGTCAGTCTGAATATTGCCAGCGGTTAATATAACCTTCAATGCCTAGAAAGTATCCGGATGTTCCTGTTCAAAACAATGCCAAAGAAACAGATTGACATGTAAAAATGACTGTTTCCATTTCTATGGGTTTTGATGTATACATGAAACCCTATCCATTTTTCAATATTTGTGAATATTTGTGTATTTATCAGAACATTGTTTGAAACACCAACTAAGGCAGCTGTATCAAGGCCCTTACGGACACATGATACAGTAACTGTAGACGTGAAATGGCTATCAATACGAGTGATACGGAAACGCCCGGGGTAAGTTTAGCAAGTCAATTCCGCCAATCTCCAAATACTTCCTCGTCGAACTGGCGTACGCTTCAACAGTTCGAAGAGGTGGCACCATCATCCGGGATACGATTAGTTGATGGGTAAAAGCAGTCAGCGTAGCCAGAGAGTCCTATGATCGCAGTACTTACTTAAGAGGGTGACGTAATTCTCACATTTGTCCAATCAGCATCGTGACTGGAATCAGCACGCCAATCTGAGGCAATCATCATGAAGGGACAGTGTATCGAGGCAGGTGCTAGTAGAAAGAACACAAGATGAACAGAATGTTGATGTTAGAGCTGACAATTGTAATCAACCAAAAGTCAGAGAAGAAATCAACTTCCTTTTCAGAAATCTGACTGACCTCAAACCCGGTGTTAGGATATAGATATATCTTACAAGTGAACAGATAAAGCATAATTAATTTTAAGTCGAGAAATGTCGGTTCCTACTATGCAATCAACTGTTCTAACAATACCAGAATACAATTGTAATGTCACAGAAGGTATTAATCAACATTAACATTATATTAGAATAATTATTCGACGTCTTACGTATTTTACTGAACAATAGAAGAAAATATAGTAGATTTAGTGACAGTTTTGTTGAGAATTTAAAAAAAATCGTGTCGTCGCATCACTTCAGATAAAATGTCCTGACCAGAAATAATTCTTTGCCTTAGGCCTAAAACAATAATTGTTTGGTTCCGGTTATCCGACCCTACCTAGCTTTTCACTGCCGACCCTAAACTTTTTATTATGTATTCGAGAAATATTAATAAAATCGCAAAAATTGTGAAGTGTCACGAAAACTAGTGGATACGGAAACTGACATTAATTTAAAAAGACAATATAAAACTGTTCTTCCAATCTGTAATGGTTGTACATCTGATAGGAACTATTTGGAAAACAACTGGAAAACCTGAACTAGACACTCACAAAGAAAAAAAAATAAAATTAAAGAAAAAATCTATCTACCCCACCTATTCTAAAATTGAGCGTAATCGGAACCACACAATTTGTTTTATTAGGCCTAATGTTAATGTCGATGCGTGCCTATGATCTAGGAATTATATTGCCCATGCTCGGTTAATCCAATCAGTTCTACATATCTCGCATTTACTAGTGATAATATCCGTTTCAGTATAGAATTCGAAGTAGAAAAAACACATACTTCAGGTGAAATAAAAAGTAGCATAGGAAAATGGTCAGCTCTGGTTAGTGCTAGTGACAGGATCTAGGATCGACATAGCACATGTTTCATACTATGAATCTTAGTGACGGTCCTGTATGTACTAACCGTTGTTCCAGGAGGGATCATCATGTTTTAGAAATATGCAATCAGGGGATGAACCCATTTTTGGTTTTATACTAGCAAAGAGTGGTGATCAGAAGTTTTCGTAGGCAAGATGGAAAAATCCACCACCCCCACCCCACCGCCCGTCCGTAATACATGACATTCGTCAGACATCCAAACCTTGCACAAAGGTGGCATATCTTATTTATGAGACATTTGCATTTCACTTGTTTGCGACATATGACAGAATTAGGATTGTGTCTCTTGCCTTTGACATTAGAGATGACTGAGTGAGTAACGACCAATGAAACCACCAAGATTGTTGTTAATCTAAGAGTAAACAAAAAACCAGCAATCGTTATCAATCATTTATTAACTGAATTCTTCCCAGAAGAAGAAAGGAGAGAGAGAGAGAGAGAGAGAGAGAGAAAAGGGGGGGTGGGGGGGGGGCGGGGAAGAGAACTTTGAATATATGGAAGTCAAAATCATGATGACGTGAATTTGAAACTACTTTAAAAATAAAATTAAACAATATTACCCAACTGACTTACGTTCTTGATTTTCCTGCACTGATATGTGTGTGTGTTGCTTTTTTGTTTTACAATTTCCCTATTGGTTTACATAGAGGCAATTTCACTTATGCGCATGGGCAAGGTATATAAACGGTTGTGATTGGCTGTCTATGTATGACGATTTAGAATATTTAAATAGGATTGTTAGTTTAGTCGTGCTGGATGTCCGATATACAATAAGGAAAAGAACTAGATAGGAGGAAAAAGAACTAAGGAAAAGAACTAGATAAGGAAAAGAACTAGAGAGATAGTATACATGACAGGAATTACTACTTTTCACACGTAGCAAAACTAGTCTGTGTACTTTATTGCCCTTCCGATGGTATCAAAACATATTTCGTACATCTTAAAATAATTTCCTTGTGGTATCTGATACGAGGAACTAGTTTACAAGTCCAGTGCATCGTTAATCACAGAATGTAGCCATTGTAGAATCGGAAATAAAAGTCCTACTTTATTGTTGTTACAATATTGAGTAACTCGAAAAGTCGGGGACAATCGCCGGGGACAATCGCCGGGCCTATGTGACCCTTTGGGATAGCATGTGGACTGACTGGAAAAGCCTTGACAGAGCTACAGTTCTTAATAGTTAATACTAGTAAGTCCCCAATATAATGATTACCTTCTCATTCTTTTTTCCCAGATCTTTGATACCGCCAATAAATATCACTTTCTACATAGTCTAGTTCTATTAGCAATGCCTCTTGCAAGGAAACCACTTTTGGTAAGTATACATGTGCTATTATTTAAAGTTGCACGATATAGATACAATAATTTTACTTTAGTTTTGATTTGTGATTAATGATTAATGAAACAAATGTGTTATGTTTTCCTACTTGAAAAAAAACAAACAATGTGAATCAACATACAGAAGTTCATGTTTGTGATTCAGTAAATCAATAAATTGCAAAACACTAGAATTGTACAAAAAATTTGTTGTTTTATGTACAGGAATTGGTAATGTTTGAATAAATAGGTATTAAAACAATTGTCACCAATATTATGTGAATATTCTAAGGGATGATCGCACAATGTCACACAAGCTCAAGGGGGAGGGGGTCTGTCATCAATTTTTAACGGAAAACTTTCACTCCTTCAATGATAACAACTTTTGTATTTACTACCGAGATGTTGATAAGTTGATCAAAATTGACTTCTAATGTGAGATATGGTGCTAGGTTTCTGGTAGTATTTTAATGTGTTTACAATCATTTTTTTACATATACATCGATTGTAGTGGTGTGACTGCTACAGTTTGCACCATAGTTTACATTATATAATATATAAATGTTTGATGCCGCACTTGTGAACGTTTGTTTAGGGGGAGTGGGGGGGGGGGGAGCTAAACGAACGCTGTTTATTTGGTGAGCTTGTGCGACAATGTACGATTGCCCTTTAGACTTTAATATTGTCCAGGTACTTTCAAACATCACAAATACTATCATACCCACAGACAACATAGAAAATATAGGTTGTGTGGTGCTCGAAATATGAGTCCAAATGTTCTAAATTGCTCTTATTTTAACAGATTTTTCATGAGCTATGCTTGAGGAGGTATAGATATATTAATTCCCAATATTTTCCATCATTCAACTGGAAAATACTCTTGACCTTACAGCTTGTCACTCGTCACAGGGCTTGTCATAAATGACCTAAGGGGCCATGTCATTATTAGTCTATCGATTCAGTGACAAGGCACCTTAGGTCACTTGTATTTTCTTTGGCTTAACGAAGAAAAACATTGGCAAATAATATGTAAATACACCACACACAAGCCAAGTTTAATGTGTACAGACAAAAAAATATGGGTGATATACCTTGTTGGTTCTGTGTCTTGTCAAATTGTATCTATGCCGTTGGTTTTGTGGTGCTCAAAATGTGAATCAAAATGTCCAACATTGGAAAACAATGGAAAACCTGAACTAGACATTAAACATAGCAAAAAATATGTATTAAAATAAAATAAAAAATAAACCTACCCCACCTATTCTAAAATTGAGCGTAATCGGAACCACACAATTTTTTTATTTGGCCTAATGAAATTCTATACTGTTATACTACTACTTTACTTTATTTGCAGGCTGGTTCATTGATAACTGCAGGCATGGTGCTGTTTTCTGGTACCTGTTATTTACAGTCCATACATGAAATGGATAGTGTCAGAAAGTTTACACCAATGGGTGGTCTGCTTCTCATCGCGGGATGGGTTGCATTAGCACTATAGATGAAGTAAAATGTAGTGTGCATTATTTTGATAGATTCCGTATGGTACATATATTAGTTTTGTCTACATTCACAGTCCACCACACTCAAGTACACACTATTCACAATTCAATACATATAGGAGGAAGCTCACATGTTTTATACTACCGCTAGAAAATATTATACATGTACTGAGCTAAGATTGTTTGAGGACTTCGTAGTCTTAAATACTGGTATTTGACTATGACATAGGTGATATGTAATTAGGTGACATAATTAATTTTTCATTATTGGTAGTTTTTTTTTTACAATTTCATGTAATTTTGAATGTATTCCATGTTACTTTATCACTGTGACACTATCATTAATGTCATATTTTTATTTATAATGTTGGTAATAAAGAAAGTCTTTGAATATACATGTGTCATAAGTGTGTATGTATGTATGTATGTATGTATGTATGTATGTATGTATGTATGTATGTATGTATGTATGTATGTATGTATGTATGTATGTATGTATGTATGTATGTATGTATGTATGTATGTATGTATGTATGTATGTATGTATGTATGTATGTATGTATGTATGTATGTATGTATGTATGTATGTATGTATGTATGTATGTATGTATGTATGTATGTATGTATGTATGTATGTATGTATGTATGCATACATGTATGTATGTATGTATGTGTGTATGTATGTATATATGTATGTATGTATGTATGTGTGTATGTATATATGTATGTATGTATGTATGTATGTATGTACCATAAAATAGCCCATAGTGGGTGGAGGGTCTATGAATAGCCTTAACCAGTGATTGACAGGAGATTATCTTTATCAATAGCCAATGCCAACAAAAGAAATACCATTGACCAACAGATAAGATTACTCTAAAAGTGTGGCAGGCGATATGATGACAACTTGGAAAAGTGTTATAATGGGCTTAGATTCATCACTTTACACTATAGAAAATCTTGTGATTTACATAAACAAGCAAATACTCCGGTCCGTGTATATGCCGTCCATTTGTTTTTCGTTTGTCTATTGCAAACAAGAAAAACGAAAAACCAGTGACTGCTTCGTTTTTCGTTTTTCGTTTTCTCAATCGGAAAACGAAAAACGAAAAACAATTTGTTTTTCGTTTTTCGTGTCATCGATCGGAAAACAGAACAAGGAAAACTAATTGTTTTTTCCATTGCCGTTTCGTTTTATGATAATACAAAAACGGTAAACAAACCCTGTTCCTTTTTTCGTTTTTCATTTAACACAATTAATCAATGAAAACGAAAAACCTACCCGTGTTCATTTTTCATTTTTCGCTTTGATGGTGAGAAAAGGAATCAAGAAAAACGACTCATTCTCTATCATCGTATACTCAATCGATAGAAAACAAACTGTCTGTGTTCGTTTTTCGTTTTTCGTTTTTCGTTTTTCCTTTTAAGTTTTATAGTCGGAACAAAAGAAAACGAAAAGCGCCATCTGTGTTCATTTTCTATTTCATAATCAAAACCTGCTTTTCTTTTGTCTTTATTTAAATACTCGTGATATTGCAAATCTTGCCCCCCTCCCCCCCCCCCCCGGCTTGACCCACACATTTGAAAAGAATGGCTTCGCTAGAAGCACACGTTAGTACGGTAGAGCACCTCATAGTAAATGAGGGGAGAACGCATTTGCAAGTGGCATAAAACTTAAAAGCACAACATGGAGATAGTAAAGGCTTTTCAGAAAGAAGCGTGAGGAGACTGTGTGTAGTCTATCACATCAAAACCGGCAGTAGAGCTAGAGTCTCTGGCAGACAGCTAGATGATGCTGTTCAGGGTGCCATTGAATAGGAGAGTAGCGAATAATATGTCATAGTTCATGTACACGCATACACACTGCACACATGGTTATTATGTATCTCACCAGTGATCACGTATTTTAGTGGACTCGGACCGGCCAGACCACACAGTTATGGCTTTCTTTGACATTTCATAAAGTTTATTGTTAACTGACAGTTGAAATTTACATCATGCTACACACGCCCGCACGTACAAACATGGCATGTTATAGTCAACTTACTATGTGCACCATATGCCCCCAAACACACAGCAATAGCACCAGACAACGCTCCAATTCGCAGAAAAAGCTGGCCCATCGATATCGATCTAGCACTTACGGCAGCCATGTTTATATTACAACTTAATACAAGGCACTAGCCGGCGATGGCAGCGAGCTTGGGGATTGACCTGACCTGACTTGACCCAAAATGGGGACAACATGTGATTGGTTATTGTTATCAATTCCGTAAGAATTATACCGTATTTTGAGGATATCTTTCTACATTTAGTGTAGTGAGGAAATAATTTTAAATTGTCTAAAATATTTTGGAAACACTAGTCCGTGGGCCGACCCCTGAACCCTCTAGAAATAGGAGTTTGTTGGGGGGGGGGGGGGGGGGTCTTGGTGACTATAAGATCTTTGCAGATATTATTTGTATATAGCTTGCTAATACCAAATTTAAAATGTTCTACAAAAAAATGTTTGCACATATTTAGTAAATTTGATTTTTTATAACCCAAAATCAACATTTTTGAAAAAAGGTCTCCAGTCTACAGGATCTTAGTTGATATTCATTAATAGCATTCAAATACTGAGAATGAACGTTTTTACGGAAATTAATTACATATATTTAGTAAATCTGACCAAAAAATGGCATTTATTGACTTTTATCACCCAAAATTGACATTTTTGACTAGAAGCTTGAGGTCTTCAAGTTCTTGGTAGATATTTATTGCTAGTTGTATCATTATAACAAACATGGATACTTGAAACAAAACTGATTTAAAAAATTTGGTAAATTTGACCAAAAAATGTCATTTTTTCACTTTCTTCACCCACAATCAACATTCTTGAAAAAGGTGTTAAGTCTACAGGATTTTAGTTGATATTTTTTACTTATAGCAATCACATACTGAAAATGAACATTTTTTATGGAAAATAAATTCATGTATGTAGTAAATTTGACCAAAAATGGCATTTTTAAAACTTTTGTTTCACCCATAATTCTACAATTTCATCTATAATTCTAAAATAACAAGCAGATAGGGCAGAAATTTCATGGGGATGCATCTAGGGATATGTGGTATGACATGTCGTATCTTACTGAGACTAGTAAGTGCTGTCCTCTTGTTATTAAGGCAAAGTCTGTTTGATGCATATGATAAATAAGTAAAAATAAATAAATAAATAAATAAATAAACAAGCAAGCAAACAAACAAACAAAACAAAACAAACGAACAAATAAATAAATAAATAATAAATAAATGAATGAATAAATAAATAAATAAATACATGAATGAATGAATGAATGAATGAATGAATGAATGAATGAATGAATGAATGAATAAATAAATAATAGATAAATAAACAAATAAATAAATAGATATTTACAAAAATATATGTTTGATGTATTACATGAGACGATGGCTGCAATTTCTTAAAATCATAAATCGTGTAAAATCCTTAGTTTTGGGATGTTTACTTTACAGTATATCAAGCATGTCGAATGCAATTGCAGGTTCTCTATACTAAAAACCATGGATGGCACATATAGTAATAGTCTGTAAGGTACGCCGTGACGGTGCGCCCTCAAACATCGGCCAACCCCTAGGCCGGTGAGGGCGAAACGTCACGACGTATCTTACAGTCTAATATAGTAACTGACGGTATACGGATGCGTGTGTAATTTCATATTTGCTATAAAAGGGCACTGTGTATATTTGATGAGAATTAATGTTAGATATCACATGCCAACCGATATCACATGTTGCCCCAAAGTACGTGTGGAATATCGACTATATTCTGTGTGAATGTTCGAAGCAAGCTAATTATTCAACTATAATAGAGAAAGGTTAACAACCAGGGTTAGGGAGCCTTCAGTATTTACAGGGGGGGAGGGTCGGAGGAAGTCACATATGGTCTGTTAAATAAAACATGACCCTACCCCATTCTCCATTTGTAAAACGTGACCCTCCCCTTTGTCCCAATTTGTAAAACATGACCCTCCCCATGACAATTGCATACACTGAACGTTAATCAATATTCCCATTATATGTATACATACAAATTAAATGATTTTGACTCTGTATTAGAAAGCAATATTTCTACATATAAAGTGACAACGAGTAAAAGACTGGCTAGTTATCTTTCTCATATAATCATACACAGTCTAGTTAGTATATAAAACGTGCTTTCCATGCTGTGCATACTCTGCCTGATCTGATCACTTGTAAAAGTTCCCTGATATCATTATCATCACCATCACCTTCAGTATTGCCATTATCAGTGTCACTCTAATCTGACTCGCTGGTACTACTTGAGTCAGTACATGTAACACTGCCCGTGTTCTCTACGACATTCAAAACTAAATCATCATCATCATCATCATCATCATCATCATCATCATCATCATCATCACCACCACCACCACCACCACCACCACCACCACCACCACCACCACCACCACCACCACCACCACCACCACCACCACCACCACCACCATCATCATCATCACTACTGCTACCATCACCATCAACATTCACGTACAGTGTGACGACATTCAAAACTAAATCATCATCATCATCATCATCATCATCATCATCATCATCATCATCATCATCATCATCATCATCATCATCATCATCATCATCATCATCATCATCACCACCACCACCACCACCATCATCATCATCATCACTACTGCTACCATCACCATCAACATTCACGTACAGTGTGACGAGTGATAAGGTGAGATGGGTACAAAATGCATCGTTTTATTAAACAATTTTCTTACAATATATTTAATTTTTGTATTTTTGTATGTAAAGTACTCGTAAAAATAAATGTTGAGTGTTCATCTCACTTTTACATCTCAAAACACAAAACAAATTATGAATAATTGAATCTTCAATTTGGTCATAAAACTACGGATTGTAAAACCTCCCCCAAATATTGTAATGCAAAATATGACCCTCCCCCAAGAACAGGTTTGTAAAATGTGACCCCCCTCCCCCCCCCCCCCCCCCGATTCCTCCGCCCCCTGTAAATACTGAAGGCTCCCCTACACAACTACGAAACCAATTGGGGACTTCACACTTCATATACTTCACAGGTCATACTCTCCAGTAGGCTTCCGTACACAACAGAGACTTGGAATCAGGCTGAATAAAAATCTAATCAGCAGATGTGACTCTCTGAACTAATTACATGCTTGAAAGGATAATGACGACACATTGCCATCTGTATCTGAGTACATATAGTTATTAGCATTTGTAATATTTTTTGGATACATTAGTATTTTTGTCATTTATATCATGTAAACTGTTGACACCACATTGTAAAGTAAAGTGAACTGTATATTCCCCGAGAGGCTAGTTATTCTAAAGTTGTACACTGGCATCTTCATTTATTCACACATATTTCGCTTGTTTTTTGCTTGTTTGTTTTTTACTTATTTGGTTTGTTTCATTGTTTGTTTGCTTGCTTGCTTGTAAGAGATTCCCTGTAGGAGGATGCGCACCTTGTATTGTATTCAAATGTCCAATGGTTCTGCACACGTTACATGTGTGCCGGGGCATGGCTTCTAGACCAGTGGAACACTGCTATCATCGCAGACGCTGAATAGTAGGACAGCAAAATCATAATGTCAGTTAGGATAACAAACAGAGTGGTAGCGCAAGTCCTTCGAGTCTACGTGTAGACTACACTTATGTTAAGATTAGGGGCAAACATTAAGACATTGGTGACATTTGGCCTTGATCTCTGGAGTAAAGTATCGAAATCAAACCGTTCCCAACATATTGAGGGCAACCTGTGGTATTTAGAGGCGGTCGTTTCTTTTTGAAATCTTTAGATAAAGAACAAAGTAAATACACACGCATTTCCAAACATGTATTTCATCCATTTATAGTCGCACGGAAGTCAAATGTTTGAGGAGGTTTGTCTTCTACACTGAGACTTGTTTTGCGTGCTTTGATAATGAACATCAGTGATAAATTTAACTGATATCGATGGTGTCTTCATAATTAATCTTAGAGAAATCAGCACGAGTTGATCACGAGTAACCACAAACATGTCATTGACAAAGGTCATTCCCTTCCAAATCTATTGTTATCTATTATGTAACTAAAGTTTGTGAAGCAGAATCTCCCCCTGTCGTCGCAACGGTATTAATTCAGGTTTGATTGAGTCCGTCGGGTGTCTTCGGATCTGAGGCTATCTGACGCTCAATAGCGTCTGAATCAATCTGATTAAAATCGTTAAACATGTACTACGAAGGTCAATTCAAGCTAAATAACGATGGTAAGATAGCAATGCACGATTAGCCGACATCTACATCGGATTTTAATCAGATTGCGTCTGAATCTGAATCTGAATCTGCATCTGACGCCAACTTGAAACTGACCATGGTATCATTTTATACTGGCGACCAAAGGCGATAGGTGCGTCTATCAACTTGCCTGTCAACATCAAACGTTCACATAACTGTGCTATAACTCAGTCTGACTAAAAATGGGGGATAAAATCGATCTTCGTCCGTTTTATGAAACGATTAATGATGAACACCCAGAACCGATACAGGCTAATATCCGAGGTGAGTTACAAGTTCTAATAATATAAAAGCAGGGCGCGACCACAGGCATTTGTTTCCCGAGTTATGGCTCAGAATATTTCTATCAGAATAAATGCGAAGGAAGACACAAGGTATGAAAGGCAGCCGCCATTACCGTACGTAAACATGAACGTTCAACCGGCCGTTGTACTGGGCAAACATTTCGAAGATTTTACCTTCCATCACTTCCTGGTTCCTTCGCATTTAGTGAAACTGCGCGATCACAGAAACATGTGTAATTTTACCCCTTTCATATAGTCTTGGTTTAATACGTCAATATTAACGATATTATCGTCATTTTAATGTATTCTGATAGAAATATTCTGAGCCATAACTCGGGAAACAAATGCCTGTGGGCGCGACTGGTCGATAACATATGACATATTTGTGCCCCTGGATTTGCACGCATGAGCACCTATCTAGTAGCTTTCACGGAAGAATAAGTTTTTTCCGTCACATACATTATGTTTCACTCATTGTAGTACTTTTTACACAGATCTAGAGGTACACTATATATGTTTTACCTATTTTCTAGATGATGTGGTGAAAACGGCTCCGTTTCATTTCAGCAAAACAACACAACACAACACAATGACAAATATGTAGCAAAATGAAAGATCCAAGAAATAGCAAATGTATTGACAACTAACAAATCATTAAAGGTGATCTCAATACTTTGCCTCTCGTGAAAGATAGCTTGGTCGCCATTATCTTGCAATCGACTAACGTCCAGTGGTCCTTTAGGGATTGGACAGAAATTACGTCATGTGTGTGTGGTGGGCGGGGGGGGGGGGGTTAGTAGGTGGGTCGCATCACGCAAATGTTTAGGGCGGGCTACTAATAATACTATATATATTTTGTTTTTTGCGCATGCATTTTGGAGTGAGTCACTGCTATTTTTGCACAATAACACACACACACACACACACACACACACACACACACACACACATATATATATATATATATATATATATATATATATATATATATATATAGTTGTGGTAGTACTGGAACTCTTTCTTGGTTGTAACTCGGAGTTTCACGCATAGTGCGCTCATCAGACAATTCATATACAAAGATATATATATATATATATATATATATATATATATATATATATACATATACATGATAGTCAATAAAAAAATATATTGTTATGTAAGAAAAGACGATATAATAAAGAAATTCAATATTTATGATCTTACACCTGAAGTTGAAAATCAATTTAAAATATGCCTCATACTTCTATGAGCAGGCATTCATTAAAAGTTTATCGCCACTATCATTATTCATCACACTCAGTATCATCATCACCACTAAACTTAGTCTGGATGTCAACATGGTTTCTCATTAAAACCACGTCTGGTCAAAGTTTCTTGATCAGCAAAACGTTGTTTAAAACCTCAACTGTTATTGTGACGCCAGTAAACAATGTATAAGTAGCATCCTGAGCTGACAATATACCATATTTGGATATTACATAACAGCCCCAATGAATACTAACTTTATGAGAGACTGTGTTATTGGTTAGAATTTTGTGATTGAGTAACAAAGACATGATGTTAATGACTGTGTGGGTTGCTGTGGATGAATTTTAAATCTCATGCATCTCAGGACTTCTAGAGTAACGACTTCGGCTTGTGTACTGTGAGTGGAGGTGCAACTATATGAACTAGACTACACCATACCCATCATGGTACTCCTTTTCACGACTACAGCGACAATCATAAACACTGACACAAAACGTCGCCTGGTTCGACAAAAATCTCACTAACATAGCTACAGTTTACCAGGGACTTACACATTTGGCGATGATCTCCTAAGATAATGGTAGCTTATGCAAAGAATGTGTAACAATATTGGTCATGACGGATTCTTTGCATTAGCAGTTCAAGTGCAACTTTCCCGACTTGGTGAGCCAGCAAGTCAGGTGTCATAAAAATTGTTTGCATCTCTTAAAGCTATTTGCAATGTCACTGATAATGGGTCAGTAAAACTGATAACAACTGATATGACATTAGGGGCTTCACACTTAGATATTACGCTTAGTTTTGCCTGATGTGTTATGTAATAGTGCTTTATCACATTTGTAGATATTGCCAACACACATTATTCAGTGATAAGAAAGATAAGAAACCCACTTCCTTAGCTAATGGCTTGATTCTGTAATGTAAAGTTGTTTGTCACGCCAGACGATTGACAAAACACTGTTGGTGAGATTTTTGTCTAGCTAGATGATAAAATGTAGCAATGTTAATGAGGTTTTTGTCGAGCCAGGCCACGTTTGTTTTAGGGTTTATGATTTTTGTTGTGTCATCATAATTTGCATCGTTATCGCTCTCTTATACATCTCTCATATTACTGTAACAGGAGAAGTACCTGAATGGCTGAAAGGTAGTTTATACCGCAATGGACCAGGATTGTATGACTTTGGTGAAGATTCATACCAGCATTTCTTTGATGGACATGCTTTGTTGCATAGATATATTATCAAAGATGGCAAGGTAGTGTCACACTACAAAAACATTCTCATATATATGTATGTCATTTTCAAATTTGTGTGTTGTGTCAGTGGTATTATAGAGTTCATGGCAAGCTTCATTTGAGCAACAGCCCCCACTTAAGTGCACTTGAGTAGTAGTAGTAGTAGTAGTAGTAGTAGTGTAGTAGTAGTAGTAGTAGTAGTAGTAGTAGTAGTAGTAGTAGTAGTAGTAGAGTTGTCGGTGGTTGAGTGCTTAAATCGTGGTCGGGGTTCAAGGCCACTGAAGGTCTAATTAAATGATGTAGATAGCATCTACTTTGACACATATACTTCCCAGGGAGTTGAGGAAGTATATTAGGATCGTTGTGTTGCTATAGATCCGTGCCAGGGGTAATAATTGTAAAGCACTTTGAGCACAGTGTAGGAAAGCGCTATATAAAATCTGGCATTTGTTATTATTAATATTATGTATGTTCATACCACAAAGATTTGGCTCTATGGCGACACAAGTCGGAAAACTGATAAACTAAATTAGATTTTGGGCCCCACTCACGTTGTACTTTGTACCTGACTCAGTGGCCGATATAAATCACACACCAAAATCATCCAGTATTAGCATATAGCCTTCATTTTATTGCAATCCATTATTAATGATTAATTTATGATTACTGTCCCTTTGAACCCCTAGCTAGAAAAACAAATACATCTGATGTAATCAAATAGAATCAGCTCTGCATTGCATTGTACTTCATTGTTCGCGCTTATGTGTATACTCAGACCATCAACAATTGACTGATTGATTGATTGATTGATTGATTGATTGATTGATTGATTGATTGATTGATTGATTGATTGATTGATTGATTGATTCTACCAGAAAGTGAAGAAAATACGGTGCAATCCTTGACAGTTATATAAAAAGATTCTGGCGAGGACCATGGAAATACTTCCTATTTTGGAACTAATCGAAGTTCATTGACCAAACAAACATTTGCTTGCTGATAGACGTTCGGGCTTTCTTTCGATACTATAAGCGAACGAAGTTCGCAGCGAGGGCTTGCCCGAACAATCTAGCAAATGTCATTTTTAGATCGGACATTCCATTGAGATTACCTTAAGCGGTGGGTTGGCCCAGTGTCCTCTGTTTGTGCTTAAGCTTGTCGCTAATGCGGTTCTCTGATTGGCAGTTATCAAGCAACTCATGAAAAAAAACATAAATGAATTTAAAAATGGGCAAATAAAATGCACTGCACTGGGTGCAACCGACATTGCAATAATTGCCGAAATTTGTAATAATTTCTGTGAAGGACAGACCTGCCGACATTTGTAATTATTATAAATATTATTACAAACGAGTTATAAAAATGCCGAAATTTGCATTAACAGACGACATTAAGAATTAATAGTCCTTCCTTTCATTCTAGAAAAAAAACGGGTTATCTAAATACGAAAGCCAAGAATGTTTATAACAAGAATCTCTCTCTCTCTCTCTCTCTCTCTCTCTCTCTCTCTCTCTCTCTCTCTCTCTCTCTCTCTCTCTCTCTCTCTCTCTCTCTCTCTCTCTCTCTCTCTCTCTCTCTCTCTCTCTCTCTCTCTCTCTCTCTCTCTCTCTCTCTCTCTCTCTCCTTTTGTAGGTTACATATCAGAGTCGATTCCTCCGTAGCGATTCGTACCTGGCCAATATGAAAGCTAACCGTATCGTGGTCTCAGGGTTTGGTACCGTGGCACACCCAGACCCTTGTCAGAAGTCGTTTCAGAGTGTCTCAACCGAGTTCAAAAGAGATGAAAAGAGCGATAACTGTGCTGTCAGTTACACTACAATTGGAGATGAATTATTTGTCCTTACTGAGACGAATTTCATGAGAAAGGTTAATCCTGAAACACTGGAAACTTTGGATAAGGTAAGAAGTTTGAAAACAAATGAAATTATGCAAGTTTATCATATTTATGACATAACAATAAACATTCACCAATTTAGCAATATTGTAGGGAATTCGCATTAAACTACGCTTTTCCATAAATATTGAAGTCTCTTCTCAACCTTTTACCAGGGGAATGCATTTCCAGTAGAGACATTTTCACAGACTATAGATTCTAGAGATTCATTTCATGATTTTACATCACTTACAAATACTTGCCATTTCAGACAAACATCAAGCTGAGCTTGTGCATTTATAGGTTATCTTTGCTGAGTGCTATTGCATTATGGGAGATAGTAGAAATACATTAGTTAATGGTTGAACACTAAATATTCATGACAGCTGTTTCGCACTAAAGTGCATAGCATTTTGTACTGAACGTCATGAATATACAGTGTTCAACACTTGAATAATGTATTTCTGATATATCCCATGATGCAATAGCCATAGCAATGACAGCCTATAAAGGCACAAGATCAACTTGATGTTTCTCTGAAATCACAAATAATGTACGCGAGACATCACTCTTCAAGTACCCATTCTTTCTATGATATCCAAGTAAAATTATTTTAGTGTGATTTTAGGTACGGGGTGAGTGTAAATTGTGAAGGTTTATAAAATTATTTTATTATCTGTTGCAAACCATGTTGAATATACCTCATATGAGAATGAGAAATAATTATATATATTTATGGATTTTAAGTTTACTAAAAATATTTATTACGTTGTTATACTTAAAATAGGGATTTTTTAAAAAGTGTGTGAGAAAGTCGTTTGATGAGAACAGTTTTATGGCTGCTTCATGCATAGATCAAAGGCTAGGGGAACTCGAAATTCGTTAAATGTAAAAAGGCCATAGAGTTGTTTAGGAAATGAGATATAACACAAGCCATGCTGAAACCAAATGTTATTAATCCTACTATTATTCCAACTAATTGTTTACTTTTTTTGTTGGTAATAAGTTCCACGTGTTACTTCTTGCATGTTAGTCGAATTCCTATACGACATCCTTACCATTTACACCTTCACTCACAGTATAGTCAAAGTCGAAAAGGCCTGAGATGCACGAGATGTTAAAATTTATCTACAGACACCCACATTCATTAACATGATGTCTTTGTTAATCAATCACAAGATTCTAACCACCAATAATACAGTCCCTCATAAAGTTACCGTTTATTGACACAGTTTTGTAATGCTCAGGATGCTACTTATGCGCTTTTTTTACATCACTGTACAAGTTGGGGTTCACTAATTGATATGGATAAACAATTTTTTTTGCAGATTTAGGGACTTGACCAGAGGCTGTTTAGATAGAAACCATGTCAACAGTTATACCATTGTTCCATCTGTAGATAGTAGACATGTATTATAACCTTTCACTGTATTTTGTCAATAGGTTGACATCTCAAAATTCGTTGTCGTGAATGCGGCCACAGCACATCCCCACATCGGCAACGACGGTACAAACTATAATATGGGATCGTCTTTTGATAAACGTACCTTCTACAACATTATCAAAATTGAAACACCAGATGCAGGTAAGATTGTGAGTCAAGACCACTATTTCTGCTTGTAACACAGGGAGCAGGGAACATTCAATCAAAAGCTGAATTATGTTCTAGATGGCACATACAACACCCGGCCCACCTTTTGGGGAAAAAAATATTATCACATAGCCAACCTGTAGACTGAACCGCTATTGCATACTACACTATTTTGATATCCTAACTGACAGTTTGATTTTTTGGGGAATTTAGATATTTGGTAAGCATAGCGAAAATCCGAAAACTCAAAATGTCAGTTAGGATAGCAGAATAGTGTAGTGGCGATAGTGGTCTAAGTGTACAGGTAGGCCAGCAAGTAGATAAATATTCAAAAAATAACAAAATCACCCATAAATTAAGAAAAGTGAACGTGGTAACACTGTAATGATGATGCATATTGAACGGGTAACAATAAGGAGATGTGTTGGCATGTGGATGAACACAGTCGTGCTACAATGCCATTGGCGTTATTTTTTTTATATCATACAACAGTGTTTTGATAGTTTGATGGATATCTTTGTCTCTGTCTCTGCCTCTGCCTCTGTCTCTGTACAAAGGTCAACCTACTTTACAGAAAAGTTCAATTCTGTGCCGCATACCTGCAAAGGGGAGAGATCCATCCTATTATCATAGCTTCTGTCTGACCGATAATTACATCGTTTACTTGGAGCAGCCATTGCACATCAATGTCGTGAAGATTATGCAAGCGAAGATTAACAATACTCCTCTTGCGGAATGTATGGAGTATCGACCGGAAAACAAGGCTTATTTCCACGTGGTCAATCGTCACACGGGAGAAGTATTGCCACCTCAGTATTGTGCAGATGCCTTTTTTTGTTACCATCACATCAATGGATACGAGGAAGATGGCCATATTGTTGTTGATATGTGTACCTATGACAAGGGAGAGGTCATCAAGTATGCCTATGTATCCGAACTCAAGAAGGGAAATGCCCCGGCATCGACGGCAGAAGTTACAAGATACATACTCCCGCTGGATGTTGACCAGGTAAGAATACATGTACTTGAATTGGTGGACCATTCTGTATATACAGAACTAAAAGTGTTCTGTGCTTTACGTTCCAGCTCCCAATGTACACTTACCAGACTGCGTGTTGCAACTAACCATTAAACTGGAGATCGCGCATTCTCTGTGGCCGGTCCTTAGTTATGGAACTCTCTCCCAATAGGGAACTTGCAAACCCGCCATGTTGAATGTTGCATCATGGGAAATTTGATAATAAATACTAATCAAATAGTATTGTATACAATAATGTTACATTGTTTTTAACCACAAATGATCAATTCATAGTCACCCTGACCATTGTGGGTAGTTTATTTTATCGGTAGCTCCAGATCAGGTATTACGATAACCACAGATAATCCCATAATCCTTTGCGTCTGAGCATGCTCAGTTTGGATTGCAAGTTCCCTATTCACACTAGGAGAGCTCAATCGATTGCATCATTTAGGTGACATTTTTTTTTTAAATTACAAACATTTCGGACCGGCATATTGTACTTTTCACAGTAAAGGACGAGATTTTATTTTTAGTGTATTTCAATTACAGATACCATTTCTTATGTCATACATTTTACAGTATTGTCGTGATAGGTTTGAACAGTTTTTAAGGTCTTGCTTTGTTTTATCTTTAATATTTAACCCTTTCATGAACGCTTATTCCTTTTTGAGTTTTGTAAAGTGTATTGAGGATGTTTGGAAATGCGCTTATAAAAATGTATTATTAATTTTATTATTACAGAAAAACGGAACTTCTAACTTGGTAACCCTGGGTGATACGGAGTGCAAGGCAAGGAAGCTTGAAGACGGGAGTATTCATTGCACTTCTGAGAAGATAATTGACGAAAGTAAGACTATATTTTTGATTATTTATTAAGATAAGGCCAAGATCTTTGCCTGTCTGACTCAATATACTAATCCACAAAATAGCACCAGATAGTCAAACGGGGGGAAGTTGAAATCTCAAGACTGTTCTATTCGTAGTCGTTAGTCCTAAGAGATCAGGATCGATGCATCGATTGTCGATGCATTTTTGGTGTTATTTTTAGCCCCAACGGGCACCGCCTAGAAGAGGATGTTGTATTGGGTTTCGTCCGTCCGTTCGTGTGCGTGTTCATTCGTTCGTTCATTCATTTGTTCGTTCGTGCACCCTCATACATCTGGGGCATGGCATGCACTAACCAATTTCAACCAAACCTGGCACAAAGGTAACATATTATGTAAGACATATGACAAACATTTTCAAGGTCAAATGATAGAAATGATTTATTTCTACGTTAACTTAGCAAGGTGAATACACAAAAACTCCATGTAAATGTAAATGTCAATACCCAAAGGTGAGCTTTCTTTTTATACCTTGACATTTGCAATAATTTTGCCATAAAACACAACAGTTGGCCATGAAGTATGGCTTCAATGAAGGCTTGTTTTTTATCTGCATTGAAATTTGGAACACATTTAAACTAATATTTCATGAGAAATGGCTCGGACTGATCAATAAATTTCAAATTATACTCATCGCACCGTACTTTTAAGGTCGTTACTCAACTCAACAAACATTTCTTTCCTCAGATAAAGTTGACTTGTATCAATCTTTTACTATAGGTTTGGAGGCGCCGACAGTGAACTACAAAAAGTACAATGGAAAACCATATCAGTTTGCATATGGCATCTGCGGAGACAATACTGGGGTACAGTATCTCATTCTACGTGCAGTCTTTTCAAATTCTATTATGTACTAAGAAAAGGGTGTTTTATAGGACTAGGGTATCGCACATGTGAAGGAAGCCTTTAGTAACTACAAGCAGGGAAGGGTCGTAGGAACGGGAGGATCAGATTTTACAAATCGGTTCTTGGGGAGGGTCATAGAACTGGAATCGGGAGGGTCAGGCTTAGTCTGTCTACTAGACCTCGAATGTTCTTCCAATACAATACAACACACGACCGAACATCCTTATCGAGGATGGAAGCCCTCACTGCGAACTTCGTTCGCTAAGTTATACATGTAGTATCGAAAGAAAGCCCGAACATCTAGCAACAAGACGAGGTCATACTTTGTGGCATTGTAATTACTGAAGGCTTCCAAAATATTACCAATATATTTTAAAAGCCAGTCTTCTGAATAAACGAAACGAACCCTGTGCGTTTTTCAATAGTTACCGAAAAGATAAATCTGCCATCAATCGAAACAGTCCTGTGCACAGTGTTATGTCCTGTGTAGCTCAGATAGACATTTATGATCGTTGGTGGCGCCCTTACATTGATTGAAATTTTTGTTTACAACTTGTTTCAAGAAACTCATGACGTCAAAGTAACCAAAATCATGATCATGCAAATCAAGTGCATCTCATGTACGCGTTCGTATTAGGAGGGCGCTGTGCATGTTCCACAGAGAGATTATCTACTATTTGTCTGAAGTTGGTCACGTGCTGGATGTAATTCTTGTTTATTTATTTATTTATTTATTCCACACAAAACCAGCAATGGAATCTGTTTTATGTTTGCCAAAAAAAAAATGAAATAAAAGAAATTCAAAATAAATGACACAATTGGTGACGACATAAATACATCTTTTTACGCGTATTTGAATAAAAAATATATTAAAATAATTATAAATATTTTTCTTTATATACTGCGTTCGTAGGGTTGTAAAGCATGGTGTATGAAATACTTGCTTGTATTTCACAATGACAACGGTTCATTTTGGTTGTCATGACATCTTTTTAACACTTTTGTTATCAGGTGATGAAAGTTGACTTCAAAAATAAATCTTGCAAAGTATGGAAAGAAGAAAATTACCTTGCATCAGAACCTATCTTTGTACCATCACCAACAGCAAAGAGCGAAGACGATGGTAAGTACATGAAAAGGTAGCCTCTCTTTGAGGCGAGATCAATATAGAATTTATATATATATATATAAAACTATTCTCTTTTTGGGGAGTGTGGGGGGTGGGGGTGGGATGGGGAGATTGAACCATTTTAGTTCTCATACAAAAAAAAAACGATTTTACTTTTATTGGAATGTTTTAATACCCTTAAATACAAATATTTCTCAACAAATATGTCGAAATTGGTAAATGAAAGAAATTTGGAATTTTCGTTAAAAGTAAATGCATAGCAAAATAAAACAAAAGTGTAACTTGATCAAAAGGTATTTTTCCTCACTACATACTGGCTTTGTATTCATAGTAGTACAGTATTTGAATATAGCTATTTGTTCCCACTTGAAGTGAATAATAAAATATTGATAAAATGCGTGAAGCCAACAGAATTTGAGAGAATTTCATGGTTTAGAAACAAAACAATTTGTACAATTGCAATGTACTGCAGTTTCGTGGTTGTGTATCAAACAGAAAAGCCGAACATTATTGTGGCATTCACTGTAGAGCTTGCTCGTAAAATTCGTTAAATTTGATTTCATTTGTCAGGCGTCGTGTTGGCATCCGTCGTCACCGGTAATCCCAGCAAGCCTAACTTCCTGATTATACTAGACGGCAAGGATTTGAAGGAGATCGCTCGTGCTGAAGTCAATGTTAAAGTCCCATTTGGAATCCATGGAGTTTACCTGGCAAAGATTTAAGACACACATAGTCATGGTTAGACTGTAAGATACGTCGTGACGTTTCGCCCTCACCGGCCTCCTCTCACAGGGGTTAGGGGTTGCCTGATGTTTGAGGGCGCCCTGTCACGGCGTACCTTACACACATCGTCATTGTCTAAAATCAAATGAAGTCTGACGTCACTACTAAGAGTTAGATATCGCCTAATATGGTAGACAGTTTTTATTTTGAAGCCAGTGTGCTTCCTTTAGCACCAGTTAGTGTTCACTTTGCAGTAAATGGAGAACAAAGTTATGTTATTTCAAAATTTAAAAATTAAAAAAAAAAATCAAATTTCAAGGCTAATAATCTATTAGGTTAGTACTGACGTATGACTGCACCAATATTGCTGGTTATGCTGACACACAAGCAGCCATTAATTTGACATTTAAAAAAAAAATTTCAAATAAGTTAAAATTGATATGTGCTGGTGTTGACAAGAAGTGAAAGTACTATGTCGTTACCATTTTCTCGATAAAATGAAGACTTGTGCAATAGAATGCAATAGAATACTTATCAGTTTTACAATAATATAGTATAAAATAAATAACAGCTGCTGAGATCTTTAATTTGCTACAATGACATTAATTCCAAAGAACTGAATTATGTAAATTTGGTTTACCACTAGCTAACTAAAAATGAATAAACTTGGAGAAAAGATTGGGTTTGAAAGGAAGCCACAATTGTGTAGACTTTTCTTAGTATTTCCGCTATAGCAGAAACTAGTTTACCTTAATTTAGCTTGATATCATGGATCTAGACGGCTGATAGGTTCGATATATGGAATCCAGACGATGAGCAGTCGATAATAGGCTACTTCTCAGTCAGAGTCCAGATCAGTTCTGTATGGGTGGGAATCTTCCACTCAATCCTTGATGGCCGTTGAGGGCGTTGGTCACATGGTGACCCCTTGCCACTACACACGAGACCTTTCCCCAAGTCATGATGTGCAAGCGTTCCTTGACCAAATTACAGCAAATCCCTTAATATTTACAAAATGACAGCTCGACTGTTGGCAAGCTAACAACCACAGATCAGATTACAACTACTATTTGCGACAAGTTCATATAAGCTGTCATTGACGTAGGGTGGCGTTTCTAGAGATAGCAGGTTTCCTCAAATGAGGCAAGTTACACACTGAATATTTACGAGTCCTGAGTGTCTATATCTTAAGTGTAAAACAACTCTCATGAATATTTAGTGTGCAACTTGAATACATTATTTCTACTGACTCCCATGATGCAATAGCCCATAGCAAAGATACCCTATAAAAGCACAAATTCAACTTGATGTTTCTCAGAATTGTAAGTGATGTAAAATCATGAAATGACTCTCCAAAAACCATAGGCTATGAAAATGGCTTCATTTCCTGGAGTGGTGTTTCCCAAAACAAAGTTCATTTATCATATATGGGTACTTGTATACACTTGTGAAGGAGTCGCAAACTGCATCTGACAACATTTTAAAATACAAACATTGGCCACTTTATTTGTAACAAATGCACTTCACAAAGTACTGGACATAATTATTCCGTCATATAAATGCATTAAAAAAATCCGATCTGATACAGACCACGATCAGTTCATGGCAAGATTTAAAATATAAGAATTCAGAACTCTGCGGCTAATTTTGACATGAAAATATGTGTAGCAATGAACTTTATCATTTGACTTCAGATATAAAATAATGAAGAACAGAGCAAATGGAACATTTCCTGTAAAATGAGGCTAATGGCCTGCATAGCACAACTGATGATAGTCTAGTAACTCTACATGTGGTTGTTGTCTACAATTTCTCTATCTATGTCTAGTCAAATGGACAAATTCTATCCAAAATCTAGCTAAATCTCCTGCTGGGGAAAGGGGAACAGCATATGTCAGCAGTAATCCATCACACACTGACAGGTGGCTGTAATTGGTTACTTCGTTCAGTTTACTACAAACTCAATCTGATTAAAATTCGATGTAGATGTCAGCTAATCATTCATTGCTATTTTACCTTCGTTATTTTGCTTGAATTGACCTTTGTAGTACATGTTTACGTTTTTAGCCTGATCGCCTCCCCTAGAGGTCAATTCAAGCAAAATAACAAAGGTAAAATAGCAATGAATGATTAGCCAACATCTACATTGGATTTTAATCAGATTGCTACAAACTCAACCTCAAGTCTTAAAATAAGTCAGAATGTTAGAACGTCATCACATTTATATCAACGCTCTATAAGCATCAAACTTACCTCTGTCATTGGTAAGAATAGAATGTTGTGATAAAGAAAGCCATCTGACTAGAGCGGATAGAGATCACAGAAAGCAACCACACGTTTAGTTACTAGGCTAGACTGATGACAGCCTAGGGTGTGTCAGATGTATACATTGATACAATGAATAATTGAACAATAAATTCTCTGCAAAGATGTATGCTCGCAAAATGATAATACTGTTGCTATGATACAAAAAATAGGATCATGATAATAAGATAAAAAATAAAAACCCTTCACAAAGACACATAATCAGATTATAAACCACTAACCAAAAGGTGTAAGTAACTGCGTGGTATGTGCACGAACATTTGTATCTGCATGAGTGCTTGTGATGTTTTCTGGGCCATACTTTCATAAGTGAGTGAAAGTGCAGCAGAAAACATACCAAGGTGAAAATTATATACCAGAAGTACTGAGTACCCTGACTGGCACTTTGACCAAATAAAAAAAAATTTTGTTTCTAATAACCTGACCGATCGTAGTTTAAGCCTCCGACACTAAACATTTTAAAAACATTTACAAACAAAAGATGACAAATTCTTAGTCATCCTGACATTCATGTACATATTTTCTTGATCTTTCCCCAGTGATGTCCATATATATTTCATCAAACTATCACAGAATGGGGTATTTATGGATACAGAGGGCGCTATTTACTGAAAAAAAAACCAAATAGTATTCCTGGTTGCTACATAAAGTTCTCTTAGGACAAATATCTTAGTAGCGGATGCTGTGCCATTACAAAAGTACCCTGTATAATCACATGCATATGGCTAGATCAATTATTCTTGATCACATTATGTGTAATATCTCGTGATATGGTATGTTAAACATTTGCTAAACACTAAACCAAGCATGAATTTCTGCCTCACAATACTCATGTATGTCTCCTGTTAAATGATACTCAGAGTGATGTAATCAAACGAGGAGGTGATATCAGATAAGTACAGTCTCTCTCACAGTCTCACCGGCTTCTCTAAATTGACTGGTCATATATCTACTTTGACAATATTGACCACCCAGCTACATACATGCACCGTCCTATATATCTTTAAAGGTGAGATAGGGGTATAAAAGGCCCCCTAACTTCATAGGGTTATTGCCAAACTAGAATGCATACAATGAACATTGCAGCAATTCCTGTATGAAAATCCATAACAGTGAGCAGCGGAGTGATTTTGGTAATGAATTTGGTATGTGTGGACGTGTGAATGTCTTGGAAATGCACGGTTTTGTTTAACAGAAAGCTGATATTTATAAATGGTATATACAATTTTGGATAAAACATGATCGGACTGGGGCTTGTTCATTACTTGTACTAAAAATCCAAGACTATTCATTACTCTAAATTATGCTAGATTAGGACGCTGAGGTGCTAACAACAACAACACGAGTGGCAAGCTCTGCCTTCTGACCAATCCCATGTATGGTGTGTCATCATCGGTTACGTAAGGCTGTATCACTCAGTGTTTTGGACAAACTGGTGAAGCCATATCAGCTTTCGAGATGTGCAGCATTTTCAGTGGTATGCGTTTACAGAACTGATGATTGCGCACTGTACAAGTGAAGTAGAGAATACTAGTATATAGCTACTTGGTCAATATAGTCAAAGGTGATATATACAACAAATCATTTAGCAAAGCCAGTGAGACTGTATCTAGTCAACTAATAACTTCACAGTACTGGTGAGTTAGTTTCTTGGTATTAAAACGTATTCCATGGTGGCAATAGATGGCATAGCTTACTGGAATCACACTCGGTACAACACTAGAGGGCGTTATTTACCAGAAAGTGCACACATCTCAAGGACTATAATCTTTGCAGTAACAGTACTTTGTAACATGTGGGTATTTCTCAGCAATGCACTTGGACTGGTTGCCATAGAGATTAATTCTGCTTATCTCCTTGTCAACCAGGCATTCATCCATTCCATCAGCATTAGTATATACTTTCACTGTCCCTTCAAAAAGGCCATGTCCTGGGATGGTTTCTATGGTGATCTGGTAGTCAACGGCAACCTCATGAACGTCTACAAGGGCATGTTTTTCAAAGGCTGCAAAGCGTTGATCATCATCCCATGTACCTTTGAATTTGAGAAGCTGGAAAACAAGAAAGGACAACATATACACAATGTAATGTGAGATGAATACATGACAATAACAACGTTTCTCTATTGTTTACAAATTTACATGTACAAGTAACAACTTACACTGGTGTACACACATACTATTGGTATTTCCACTGCAGCACAATATAAAAAAATCATTATAATACTTCCATATACCTGTATGCAAATAAGCATACAATTACTCCAAGTTTGTAACTGCTCGTCACATGTGTGGACTGCCTGGCTTTTGTCAAAGTTAGATACAAATGTATATAAATAAATAAAAAATAAAATCCATGTACACCTACATGTAATCACACAGAAACATAGTTTTACTTTTTTTTATGATATTTGCCATTTTGAAAAACGTGTGGGGACCAATATATTAGGTGGCGGAGTGATATGTCTTGGGCGATGATCCTCATCAGAATGACAAATTCCATAGTTACAGGTGACTACTAGTTCTATCTATCTATCTAATAAATTTATATAGCGCCAAATATCCAAAGAAAACAATGTTCAGTGGTGCTTAGAGTTAGTAAGGCGATGGTGGTATGATCTGTCCTGGTCAACAATCCTCATCAGAATGGCAAAGTTACAGGTGACCACTAGGTGGCGGTATGATCTGTCCTGGTCGACAATCCTCATCAGAATGGCAAAGTTATAGCTGACCACTATAATGTTATTTACTAAATTTTGCTAAGTGTGTTGTAGTTACCGTATATATATAACCTTTGTAATTTGGGTTAATTAATAAGGTTTTACGTAAGTCCAAGTAAAAAGTAAAAAGTAAAAAGTATCTGTGGAGGGGACATTACATGTAGTCGAAATCTGCCACTGTGAAGGATCTTTGCCAACAGATTCCAATACTGACCTTTTCATTGGCAGTATTCCTCTCAGCATGTTTGATATTCTTAATCTTCAACACTGAACATTGGTCTCTATAAGGCTCTGTAATATTGTTGATAAATTTCAAAAATTCTGCTGTAGCATGCTGTACCTGAAAAACACCAATTATACATTTTAAACCCATGGCACGAGAGAATTTATCTAGTGTTTACTTAGTTCTGGATAACATTTTGATAAGGCGTAAAACAAATTGTGTAGTTCCGATTACATTCAATTTTAAAATACTTGGAGAAGGCAGATTTCTTATTTTATTATATTCTATTTTTTTCATGTGTGAGTGTTTAGGTCAGGTTTTCCATTGTTTTCAAAATGGTCTCTGTGTTGTTTATTTCTTCCTATCAGATGTACAGCCATTACAGATTGGAAGAATAGTTTTATATTGTCTTTTAAGCTGATGTCAGTTTCTGCACCCACTATTTCTTGCGAGATTTCACGATTTTTATGACTTCATGATCTTGAAGTGCTCATGTATAAAGACTTCCAGCACTATATTATCTTGATTACAGGGTGTTTAGATTTTAACAACAGAGGCACCACTATCGTCCACTTGTGCAATATACCACTATCGAACAACCATAATTTTACAATGAAATTCAAATAACAAGTGTGAAAGGAATAGACACAACGCTGAGTGTGGTATCTGATAACATTGTCTATAAAAATAGTGTGCTTAGTAACAGTTAGTCTAGATATTGGCGTCTTGTATTTTACGAACTCCTGTTATCAGGTACCACACTTGTCATGGATTGTTTGAATTCAACTTTCCAAAGATTGTAATTGTTTATATACAGGGGTCCTACCAATTGAGTTTATCTTGAAAATCAAAGTTGTGTCTATTCCTTTCATAGTGGTCATGTGAATTTCATTGTATCTTGAAAATCAAAGTAGTGTCTATTCCTTTCATGGTCATGTGAATTTCATTGTATCTTGAAAATCAAAGTTGTGTCTATTCCTTTCACACTGGTCATGTAAATTTCACTGTAATTTGTGTCTAGCTTAGTAAACTGAAAGCTCACCCTCCACATCAGTATTACAAGTCATTTAAAAAATTCTCTTACAATCCTCAAGAGTTGCAGGGAAAAGGTGGGCCAATGTTTAACATCATTCAAAAGCATATTCAAATTGCAAGAATGAATGTTCATAGACTCCAAGTTCATAGTATCAAATGAAAAATTCTACTAACAGAGTCAAAATGTTTCTTGAAAACAAATCAAAATTTTTGCTAATATCTGATCAGCATCGTCAGGGCGTGTCAAATTTCACCTGACAAGGCACTATAACTTGAAACAAGATTGACAACTACCATACCTTTTCATTTTTAACATCAACAGGAAACCAATCTAGACACGTACACCAATGTGCATCCACATGAGCTTCCCGGCACGACCTGGACGGTACTTCTTTAAACAAACTTATACCTTTCTTCGCTCTATCAGCTGGACCAGGAGTAAATTTAACAACGTCTTCTAACATTGCATGAAAGTCAAAAGCTGTAGTTAACTTTTGAACATTTGATTTTAAGTTTGTTAAAATCTGGGGATGTGATTTTTGAAGAGTTTGGGGTACATGTATTGACATGAAGGGAAGTCGCTCTTCCAATCTCCCTTGAAATGTTGCACGTATTGCAGTGTATCTGGCACCATGATCTCCAAAAACAATAAACAAAGTGTTCTCAAGGTATTTTTCCTCGTAGAGATACTCCAAGTACTGATAAAAATCCTCATCTGCTGCACTGATAGAGTTAATGTTACCATGAGTTAGTTCAGTTAAAAAAGAGAAACCAAATTTATGAACATCTTTATATTTCACTTGAAATTCTTTCAAATATTCTAACATGACTTGGTGTGAGGGTCTAGCGCCCTCACAGATTTTAGGGTTTTTGATGCTATCATAGCTATCTGTGAGTTGAACTGATTTCAGCCAGTAGGTACGCATGTAGTGGTCTGTTGGCTTGTCAACAAAACCGTTAAACAGTCGATTGAAGGTTCCTAAATATGGTGAGTCTTCAGCAAATAATGTTACATATCCTAACTCTTTGAACGTTTTCCAAATGAGAGGGTAGTCATCAACGGTTGTCGCACTTGGCATATTTCGCCGTGCTTCAGGTAAATCTATCGGGAGGTCTCCGGTCAACATTGGAATCAGCGCTGCAGCGGTCGCATCTCCAATAATATTATACCCTTTCAAAATGACAGATTGCATAGTTTCTGTCAAATATTTGTATGACTTTGGCATCTGACGAATAAAATTAACTGATGATGTTGAATCAAAGCCGATAATGATCACGTCAATACCGAGTGCTGACGATGGGAGTTTTTGCGTCCTTTCAGATATATGTGGCAGTGGTACAATATGTGCATGTAGTTCATGATACATATCGTTGAACTCACTGTCAGTATGAGTAACCTGACACATTACACCGAAATAATCCGAAGTGAGATGATCCGTCACAAGTAAATCGTTTGTATATTCTGTATTTTCGTCAAAAGTCACGATAACAGAGTCATTGAACAACACATAGTCATCATCATATCTCGCAATGTATGCATAGCTGCAAGAATTCACATTCCCTTCGTTGATCATGTGACGATCAATGTACAACCGCCCATCTTTATCAACATATGAGATATCCGGATGTCCGTTCTCCTCTTCGCAATCTAGCAAAGGTTTCTTTTCAATAAGGTGTCTAATGCTAGGATGATAGGGATCGAGTTGTGGAATCTGACAACTTGATTGTGCTAATTTCTTTTCCTTTCTCAAATTAGATTTGCCTTTTTTCTTCAATGGTTTTATAGCATTTTTGGATCCATTATAAAATTTTACGTCATTATCTTGACCTGTCTTTCCCTGTTTCATGTGTTTGTGATTCTTCATTTGGTTAGTCCTAGGAACCCTTGCAGCATTATTTCCTTCACCGACTAAAATTGTAGAATTTGTGTTTAGACTTTTTGTGTCGCTGTCAGTAGGCGGTGTGTGATTCATCCCACTATCGTTTGTGTCATTTGCATTGGCATCTTCTGTTCTGTCCATGGAACTGCCGCCATCGGAATAGACACTGTACGACTGGTCCGACAGAAATGACTGATTTTTTGTGTCTCTCCCTGCACTATTTGTCTTGGATATTTGCAATTTCCTGATGTTAGTATCCAGGTCTTTGCATGAACAAGTGGGTCGGCCTGAACACGGACATTTGGTGTTTGCTTTGATCTTGGAGTGAAATCCGTAGAAATTCCACAGACCCAGCAGTACTGCTATGGAAACAATACCAACAAACATGAACCGGATCTTTCTGAATGCTAAAAATCCCATGATTCTCTCTTAGCATACATTAAACTGTTACCTGTAACAGAAAGAGAATAAAAACTTAATGTTTTGAAAACCTGCAAAAATATAATGATTTTAAAAACATACACAGTTCAGCTAACATAAAACATCACCTGAGTGCACACACCACAAAAGGATCAATCTAGAATAATCTTCAAATCTGATGTCAACATATATACATGTACAAGTATATCTGTCCTTATACATAAATTTACAAGCATGCATGCATGCACAGAAACACAAATACACACCTGATCAAATTCCTATAATAAAGATACAGTCAACTAGGAAATTACATGTAAAGGTGCGGTGTGATGATTGCAAAAAGCAGATTGTGTTAGTGAAGACTATGACATCAATTAAAGTCGGATAAATTCTCTGAAACCAGTCAAGTTGTAGTTTCTACAATATCCAATACAGTAACCAAGTACTAATCGCCTCAATTTCAAATCAACTTCACCCTCAACTGAATTGCATTCTCTTTTAAAAGTACGATATAGAAATACAGCAGACTTTTAAGTTTAACCAACGCTTTTTATCAAAATTACGCTACAGTGTACACAGACGTAAAGTGTATTTATGATATTGGAATTATTTAAGGTTATACTGCATGTGTAGTTCAAAGTTTTAAGCATTAAGCTTTTGAGCTATCTTGGTTGACAATTCTCATCCAAATGTCAAATTACAGCTGACCACTTGATAGTAGGATATTGGAATATGGAATTTTTACGTCTCATTGTAGATATTGCGAGATATGCAAATATATGTCTAGCAACAATAGTTGAAAAACGTGATCGCACGCAAGTTTTCGCCGCGGCCATGTGTGATGACATTGAGAACAACACTAGTGTTGCTAAGTGTTTGACACTTTCAGCTTGATCACCTCACCTGGCTGTTAAAGATGAAATGGCTCATGCAGGATCTCGTGAGATCTGCTGCAAGAAGAAAAATGGAGTTTAAATTTGGAAATCTTTCAACCCCCGGCACTAGATACAGGCTACTAAACATTCAACACTATACAGTCTGATTTAACTCAGTCAATGTACAGTACACACATGTATGTGTAATGCACAATGTGGCTACAAAGGAGGTTTTGAAATTCTATATTTTCGTGATTCCTGTTCTGTCTGACGTAAAGTTGCACATCTATAGTGTGAAATGACATGATATACTGTACTCACCATGGTATTACCAAGGATAAAACAGTGTGTTGAAATATCTCTGACGATTTGAGTAGTTTATACAGCAGCTGAGTGATCACTTTCCAACCAAATGGCACACTTGTAACCAAGTCTATGACAACCATAAGTATTCATATCTGCTACTCATGAATATTCATATCTGATAGCAAATGATGACTTCCACACATGACGCAGTAAGCTTCTAATCAGTGCAACATTTGTAGCTAATCAGAATGGTTTTTACACCTGAAAAGAATTAAAATATAAAAATGCTTTGAATTATATATACCAAAAAGTAATCAACTTACCTATATACCTTACAGTCTATATATAGTAATGTAATTAAACTATCACAGGTATACTGGTAGTCAAAGCTGACACCGTTCAGGTCACTTGTATCAAAGAAATTTTGAATAACCTTTGTTCTATTACACTGTAGGTATTGTTTGGCTATTTTTGTTCTGTGCATGTATGTGCACGTAGACAAGCCTTCACACACACACTCTATAGATAAATTCACAATATACAATGAGTAACACTAAAGCACTTTCTCTAAGTGTTTCACTCATTTATAGCATTCATATTAAATGTAAAAGTACACTGTTTCAATTGGTTTAATTACAAGCCTAGCAATGTGGCCTTTCTAATGTGGTCAATTAGCAAATGAAACAGTATACTTTTATATTTGATATGGATGCTATAAACAATTGTGGTATATACAGAAAACACTTTACTTTTGGGTTATGGGTTGTAAATGTAAGTTGACAACAACAACATTGTGTGGTTCCAGTAATGCTCAATTTTAAAATAGGGTGGGTAGGTAGAATTCATTTTTAATTTGTATTTTTTTATCTTTGAGAATCTGTTCAAATGTTCTCTTCACATTTACAGAGGTCAACACAGACTTCTCACTGATGTACTTTCTGGACGATACACAGAAGACATCGTGTGGTAATCTTGCAGCTGTATTCTACCATGTTGTTTTAATCACACGAGGCATATGGGTCTTCAAATCAGACTAGTATCACACGTCTTTGCAATTTTTTTTTCTTTTTTCGATAATTTTTTCCTAATTACCTACAAAAAAGTTTTGAATGGCAGTATAACATTAGGTTGGGTCGGGTTACTGGAATATAATAAAGTTGTTTTATCAATTTAAAATCCAAATTAATAAATACCAAATTCTTATCCATATGGCCACAATGAGGACAGCTGCACGGACAGATGGAGGCACATACATGTATAATGTACAGATAAGAGGGAACCCATTGTAATAGCACCCCCTTCAGAAGGGCTCAAAAATATTGAAATATTATAAGAAGCTGAGCAATGGTGTTTTCTCAACATTAAGATAGTTTACACCACTGTTGGGTAAACTAACACTCTAAAGTATTGTTGTTGGGGTATAAATACACACGCTATACATACACACATCACATGTCATCACCAACTCATTCAGCTGAGAAATCACATACATCCTAAACTACATTCTACCACAGTACAAAATGTAACCTTTACCACCTAATGTGATTAGAATACCAATTTATCATGCCCCTTGGTGCGTGCCCATACAGTAATTTCCATGCACAGCTGTGGCCTGTTTCATGTTTGTATTCATGGTTCTGATTGATATAAACATACAGAAACAATGCTACACTTTATGATACATGTAGTAAGATTGAATGGATGCAGTCTGTGACATTTTGTCCAAATGAAAAGAACAAACATGCCACTATGAAGATATCCAATGCAGACATCAAAACATTAGCACCCGTGTGTCTGCGCCTAATAGCAGCACGTTTAAATGGTTGATTTCATGTTGGCAAAAAAGTTGCAAGAAATTGCGACCATGTTATCTTAAAGTGTAGAATGTGCAGTTTGTTAACGGTTTCTGCACGGTTGTATCAAACAGAGCCAGTGAACACTAATATGCATTGGGCTGTACTGTATGTTATTTGAGAATAGTAAATTGTATTTTCATTTCATTTCAGATTTTACAAAATATTTAAGTCAACAGAAATTGTCCATTTTTTCCCCCACATTCCTTTTTAAACCCCAAATATTTACAGCTTGTCATGTAAACTGGCTAAAATTCCAAAATCATTAGTGATGAATGGGGTCAAAGGTGAAAGGACAATGATCTCAATCTATCAATGATGTTGTTACTTCATAATCTCAGTATACAGACCAACAGACAAGGATTTGTTTGTCTGAAAGACCACAGATTTTTTATTTTTTCAACAATAGAGAATTTCATACATTTGTAAGTAACAGCTGGGCTGCAATCCTTTCCAAGGAATTAAAAGTCAATTTCTATACAACAGCGTGACCACTCTGTAATCTAGAACAGCTGGGGAGATGTATTTGATTCCAAAGAACCAATGGGTTTCACAAAAAAAACGGCCAAGATACGTTGGCAAGAAAATAGAAGTAATTTTTCACCATATTGCCCTTTTTGAATGTGAAAAAATGTTTAGGGTCGACCGGGTCACTAGAAACATACATTGTACATGTTTTGATAGGCCTGAGAAATGGGTATTTATTTTGGATTTCAATTAATAAAACAAATTTACTATGTTTTTCTACTGGAAAAAAAACAATGTGAAACATCATACTGATACAAATGTACCATTAGTCATGTTTATCATTAACTAATTATTTTTTTTAAATAGTGCCAATGGCACTGTAGCATGCCTGTATAGTTTATGTGTTGTTGTTTTTTGAATAGTTTATATACACCATAATTTTACTGTTGGCATGGACAGTATCTTTGTTGCTGGGTCAACTATGTCAACTTTTTGAAAGTTTATCCAATTGCCTAACCATCTATGTTGTTATGTTTGCAATTTCATCAATCTTTTCACTGTTGCTATGGTCATGGTCATGAACAATTCTTAACCTACCCACCCTATAATTTTTTTTACCCAAAATCACACACCTCAATGACCTGTGATGCAATCATTTTGCTTTGAATAACTACACACCATAACTAATGTCCCCATCAAATACCAAGGCTATCAGACTGGTGGCTTTTGACTTTAAGTTATTTACAGACAGACAGACAGACAGACAGACAGACAGACAGACAGACAGACAGACAGACAGACAGACAGGCAGGCAGGCAGGCAGGCAGGCAGGCAGGCAGGCAGGCAGACAGACAGACAGACAGACACAGACAGGCAGGCAGGCAGACAGACAGACAGACAGACAGACAGACAGACAGACAGACAGACAGACAGAGACACTTTGCCATGCCTATAAACTACTAAACCTCAGTTCAACTGTGCTAACAAATAAAAAAATGTGCAAAATTTTGTCACTGTATGTACATTTGTAATGTTATAAAGTGTTTGTAAACAAACAGAGCCAATTTTGAACACATCACCACATCACATCCAGGCTGTGCATGTATCTATCAGTTCCTCATACAGTGTTGCTGCTCAGGTTGGGGAACCCCAGTAACAGAAATGGAGAAAGGGGTAAACAAAGTATCAATGATTTCCCATAGAGTCGATGGTAATTTGGTTTGAGAATTCATCATGTCATGCAAAATGACATGAAAACTCTGGTAGATTTTACCTTCTAATCACCCTTAGCAAAATCACTGTCATATACATCTATTGAAATATCACTATATAAAATCATTCAGTGTTGTTTACAAATCACTACTGCTATGTATATAGCAATAACGTCTGTAAACATTTTCTTAAGTTTTCCTTGATTACAAACATGACTTGGTCTATACATTTTTCACATTTTTTTTTATTGTATAAAAAGATAGTAAAGTTTTTAAATAAATTAGAATTCCAAAACTAATGCAGATTTTCTCATCCATATTGCTTGATGATAACTTGTATATACCAAGTCATCTATATAATTTGTACCAGGGTGTTCCATAATTTTCATAATATTAATTTCATATTAGGAAATTGACATTTGATATTGTCAAATATTGTCAATATGTCTATTGAAAATCGTCACCTCTTTACCCCCCCCCCCCAAAAAAAAAAACAAAACAAAAAAAAAAAACTTAAATTCTTCCTCTTCTTGTTTAAATTAAAAAAAAAAAAAACCCTCAAAAGTTCTTCTTTTTAAATTTGAATCTAAAGTGACTGTTTTCTATTACATTTAATTGAGGCAGTTTCAAAGTCTACAGAAACACTGATAAACAAAAAATCTTGTGTTTTGGAAAGGAAAAAGAAATAAATGTGATATTACTGGTGCATGGTGATACACACAAGCCGAAGAGAATTCAAAGTTGACCTGACCTGACCTGGCCTGACCTTGGGTGACATGAGGTGACCGAATGAATTATCTATGTTTCAGTACGCGTATACGATATGGTTCGACCTGATTTGCCACTTATTTTTGTAACAACACGTGGTTAAGTCTTTCTTTCGGAGAGGCCTTTCACACAAGGGTGGACATGAATTGTTAAGACATCGAAAACAAAACAGAGAATCAATCACAGAGTGTATATACGGGAAACCTTGTGGATATGGCCCGTGATAAAAGATAACACACGTCACAATGAAATGAAAGGTCATTTGCTCAATATCACCTTTGAGTCAGTATAATTACTCCAAGATATCACCAACATCTGAGGTCGAAGCTGAAAAAACAAAAGTTCCCGTACACTGAAAATCTTACTACTTCTACAGTTTTGTGTAAGGGTGTCTTTTGTTGTACAAATGTATCTATTCAAACGCTGTCAAACTGCGTCCTTCACGCCATTCATGATTCGATCATCAACACATCAATCATGATGTAACCAGCGTGGTGCTTCAACGTGTACGTGTGGCAACCGTAGTGCTTTTGGTACACGAATCAGTTTCCCCTGCCCATTACGTTATTGATCTGACCTCTTCAACACTCTATTCCATGTTTCTCTTTGTACTCACCGTGTCACCGTCTTATCAGCGCAGCGTCTCAAGTCGTCCCTGTTTTGTTTTTGTGTATGGACTCTACATACGTACCGCATCCATTCATTTGAGTGTCGACATTTTTTAGATACCTCTCTACAGGGTTTGCCGATTCAATTATGCGTATCTGTCCTGTCGAAGGTTCAGTTAGTGTGAGCAAATAAATCACTGCCAAGAAACAGAACTAGATCGGCCACACACGCAACCATTTTCTTCATTTCAAGCACGACAGTGGCGAGTTCACGGCTTGCCGGAGGCCTCGTCTGGTCTGGTAGTGCGCCCTCAACTGCGAGCTAGCTTCCATGTTATAAAGATACCACCAATTACATTTCTACAGTACGTTTTGTGGTTTAAACATTACAGTATTCAACTTGAAATGAGTTTTTTTTTCTCGAAAACTAAGCTTACTTTTAGCGTAGAGAAATGAAATACACAAAAAAGAGATGGATATTTTAAAGTGTCGGTGAATGTACAGGAAAATGATGTTACCCAGACGAGAGAGAGAGAGAGAGAGAGAGAGAGAGAGAGACAGAGACAGAGAGAGATAGAGACAGAGAGACAGAGAGAAAGAGCGTGCGTGTGCGCGTGCGTGTGTGTGTGTGTGTGTGTGCGTGCGTGCGTGTGTGTGTGTGTGTGTGTGTGTGTATCAAGCAATTTTCTACTGTCGCTCGACAAACATATATTATTTCATCCAAAATGTCGACGTTATCTCAAGTGTTGTTAGTTATTATAAGTGACGATTGTATAAGGCTCTCGAAACGTCTTGACAAATTTAAATTCGAGCAGGGTCCTCCACCTAGACTTCATTTCAGCCTTGTCTGTGGTTCTACAGCTTCCATAAATCCAAATAAACATGTATATATAGACATAGAGAGCCTTTCAGTTCCTCAATTTGCATGACTTGTACGTGTGGCAATACGAAGGAAAGTAACCAACGTTGTAATGATCAGAGATTGAGAGAACGTTTCAATGTTAACACAGCAGCAGGCATAGTTAACTCCGATTACAGCAGGAAAAACAAGTTTTGATTTTATTGATTCATTCCTTATATACCTTTTCTTGTCTTTGTTATTGTGTTCAAAGTTTATTGATCAATAGTTATTTTGTTGTCAGCCTTGGTTTCTTTGATTTTAAGTTTTACTTTTTTTCACTGGGAGAGGCTAGATGGCGGGGGTGGTGACAGTTTTGATGTATGTATCTGATAACGGTCACCTAGTTTTCAGCAGAGATAACCAGATTGCCCTCCCTACAGTTTTTTCTTCAATTATAAGCTTAATATTTACCCATGCGGGTTAGTAGAAACCTAGTTAATAAACAACTTGATGTGATCATTGTGTTTGTTTGCTGTCTTCTAACATGAGCGGCAGAGGAGAGCTGTAGCTGTAGTTATCTTCGAACTCGTTTACACACCTGTTGATAGCTGATCGCCTTTGGTAATTAATTGTTATTGGAAAGGCGTCTGTGTCGACGTGCGCTTTCATGTCAACGGAGTTGTTTGTACCTTTATTTTGGCAGTCTCAACTCATATATAGAAGGCTAATATAAAATGGTGGACCAGTGGCAGAAAACCCGGTACACAGCCCTATTCCTCACAGCATTGCCAATATTGACTTTCTTCGCCTGTTACATGTACCCACCACTCTTTGGACGGGGACAGTACAACAAGGCAGCGGCAGCCATAGCGGCATGTATCATAGCAGCTGTCGGGCTTAGACGATTACCAAGAGAACGACCTGGTCCCGTGCCTGGAATTCAGCGCAGACAGCAGGCTAAACCACCAGAAAGCAAGAAAAAAGACTGACACTTATATTCGTTCATTGTTTTAATATTAATCAAATATGCTTACTTTTATTTCAAGGTAAGAACTCACGATCATACTTTTAGTATCATGCCCGGCCGTTCCTATATTCGACGAAATCAACCGTGTTTGCTAATCGACAAGATGGTAGCCTGCATGGTGAGATTCGAATTCATTACACCACAGACAAGTAATACGTGTGTTACTTGTCTGTGATTACACAGTGTCGGTCCAATTTCCAAAAGCTTTATATAATGAAGTCACTGAGGACAAAGCCATATTAGAAATGCTCATCCTCACAAACACAACTGCAAATTATATATACCAATGTGGTTTGAAACTTGAACCATGCCTATAATATAACACCATGTAGTTATCGCAACACAAAATTATCTGAAAATAATTGGTAACGTATCACGGCCGCGATATACGATATTAGACTAAAAAGCTTATAGGCTTCCGAAAATTTTCTCCAAATCGGGTTTTTATCAGTTTGAAGAAGAAGGAAAGACTTGTTGATATGTTAAGGTATTTTCTAAAAATCAAATTTTTGCTTCAGACCACGTGTTTGCAGATATATTGATATGTAAATAACAGATAAGTACATAGACTACAGGTCACTAAATGACCTTTGACCTTTCGTGTTGATCGACATGTCAGTTCGATCAACATACGAACTTTCTAAACTAACTAAATATTAAAACGCCTTTATTAGCACAAGTGCACGGAAACTATGATGAAAAACAACTCGACCTCCATGAAATACATGCGATTGTTAACCATTCTGAGATGCAGGGTTGTGACGACGAGGTAAGCACGGTGCCATGAGAGTAGGTTGATCTTTATGACCAGAACAGCTGTGAATGAAAATAATTTTCGTTTTATTTTAAATTTATTTATGTTATTGTTGCATGTATGATACCTTATAAGCAAAACCTTTGAGTATTAAACAAATTTATTTGAAACCAGTAAATCATCCCTACCCCTTTCTTGACTGTTTACATAAGGACACCAAGGCAGTGTAAACGTGCACAGTATCATATCACAGTACTGTGGCAATCAACGACGAATACTGGGGTAGATATGGTTGAACACTTTCTGGTAAAAATAATGGGTGTGTTTTCAATGGATTACGGAATGGTCATAAAAAAGTTGAATGTTGTATATATTTCATTTCAGATTGTAAGTTGTAGAAAGAAGAATCAACCCCCACGATATACACACTATCTGAAATCCAAAGTCGCTGAAAAAATAAACAGTCCAACTCGACAAAAGGCATTCCTGTACCAAATCGACAGTTCCTGGAGAATTAAAGCTGATGATCGCTGATATTGAACGTTTTCAAGTTGAACTAAAATCTCAGCTATTGTTTAACAATATTATAAACTGTATTTGATGTATTACCATGTGCATTTTACTAAGTTGTCATTTTAGCCCATTTAATTATTGTAACCATAGCATACTTTCATAGCATACTTGTAATGAAAATATGCCACCCCAGACAACCAGAGATACAACTAAATGTACAGCGATTTCCTATCCTTTCCAAATGCAAATTGCAACTTTTCTTTCTACCAGTAGCCACTAATCTGAAACAAAACGCCAAAATAAAATAATAATATTGTAAACTTTAGTGTAACATTTCTTTTATAACTGTGTATCTTCAACTGTGTTGTATTTATGTCGTTGAAAAGTGCCCTCTTCGGTGAAATTTCTCTAACGACAGATAATAAACATGTTCTTATATCGTGCATGTCGTTCAGCTGTTTATTTATTTAACGAGTATGCGTATAGTGTTTTCTTCAAGCGTTGTCGTTGGCCCGATGTCGTTGATTGAGTGGCACCGTGACACCGACGCATCCGTATGTGTCACGTTAGAACAGCGCCACCGACGATTGTGTCTTACAGTCAAGATACTATATAACCCTCTGATAACCCTAGGCCTCGTACTATTAGGGGTCACACTAAAGATATCACACTTGAACAATAACTGCGCACGTCTTGTACTTTACATTTACATGCTTTCCTGGCATGTTGGTTTTGCATTAACGTATACGTACCAGTGGTAAGTACTTGAGCCAGTCCATATAACTGATGTCACCTGTAATTTAGTTTTACGATAAACTTTATTACGTCATAACTATTTGTTTTCATTCAAGAATATAACATGGTAAAATTTTCAAAAAATGGCGATATCATATTCAAAAATTTTACTTTATTACTTCAAATAAAGATATAAAAGGGATGATAAAAAATGTTGGCAAATCTGGAGAAAAACTCTGATTTGTTGTTTTCTTCTAAAGATCAAATATGTGCTTTTTCATTTTCTTTTCTTCTTCATTAGCGCTGTAGGAGTCGGGTAGTATGTTGACATCGCGTAGGCAAACCCATAGTCAGTTATCCAAGATGGCAGAAAACGAAGTATACAGCATGGCATTATAGTGTTCATAAACTCTCCAACAAGATAACGGTGTTTGGGGTGTTTTGCCATTACAGCATCCAACATTGCATCGACAACTGGACTGGCATCTGCACTGGTTTTGTGTCGATTGTCCAACAACATATCGATTTGTGCATCGAAGTATTCTCTACCGTACTGTTGTTTGCAATCATCATCCATGTTATTCCAAACTTCTTCCGTCAACTTACGGAGGTCTCCATCGTTGTGGCCGCCAAAGATTCCCGTTGCGCGTGCGTACCATCCTGGTTGAACAACAGACACCTAATAAAATAAGACTTCAAAATGATTTTTTTTGGCAAGGGTGGGGATGGGGTATTAGGTTGTAGTGGGTCACGTGATTAACATACGTAACATCCAAAGGACAAAACGTTTAAATTTAATACTGAAAAAAACTAAGGAAAATCGAACCAACTATATCACACATTTTACAGGTAATCGCCTAAAAAATTGCTTGGTTCTGGTTACCCGACCCCATATATTTTCACTGCCGACCCTAAACGTTGAGAAAAATTAAATAAAATCGCGAAAATTGTGAAGTCTCGCCAGAAATAGTGGATGCGGAAACTGACATCAACTTAAAAAGACAATATAAAACTGTTCTTCCAATCTGTAATGGCTGTACATCTGATGAGAAGAAACCAATAACACAGAGACCATTTGGGATACAACAGAAAACATAACTACTTGAACTAGACACTCACACATGAAAAAAAAAATTAAAAAAAAATCTACCTACCCCACCTATTCTAGAATTGAGCGTAATCGGAACAACACAATTTTTTAGGCCTAAGTATGCTCACGACTATCTTACCGCCACCTTATTATTTGAAGCTTTATTGAAAACTTTTTTTTTGGTGAGTTTACTTTAGGAACTGTATTATCATATATTTATCTGCACATTTGTACTTTCAAGTTTACATCACATGTTTATCCCATTGGCAACATGGCGAGAGGAGTTCGAACTGGCAATCCTTCCCCGACAATGGAAACGTTGCGAAAATGATTACTTGTGGACTCTGAGTTCATTAGTTCACATTAATCACGGAATCCAACATTTTTTTGGAAGCAAATGACATTTTTTCGCTGACCTCTCTGTGGGGGTGTGCTTCTGTACTGTAACAATGGACTGTCATCACAGCACAGCACAGTACAACACAACACAGTACAGTGCAGCACAGTACAGTACAGCACAGTACAACACAGTACAGTACAACACAGTAAACACAACACAGTACAACACAGTATAGCACGGTAATTGTAGTACACCCTTGACGAGTCGACGTCAGCGAGATTTTGACATTCGCTTCCAAAATGTTTAACGAAAACTTCGTTCCACACATTATAAATATGTAATTATACACCGAGTCAAAATCAAGTTCCACACAAACCTTGACACCCCATTGGTTCATTTCGTGTCTTAAACTGTCACTGAAGCTTTCAATCGCAAATTTAGACATACTGTAGGCGGCTCCAGCCGGCACTGAGAATGTACCTAACATACTGCTGACGTTGACAATATGTCCTACAATGGAGGGTAGAGAAGCAAGGACAAGATAATGAAATACAAGTACATGTACATTGTAAAAAATTACAATTACATTATAAAACTGTATAGTCTTCATCTCGGCATGAATCAGACCAAGAATGGCATCATGATCCGATTTCATTGTCTCATTTTTTAGTTATCAACACGTCCAATGTATTATTTCCCAATATTCGTCATTGTTCGGTCAACGGAAAAAACAGTGACCTAAGGGGCCTTGTCACTACGAGTCAAAAGCGAGTCAGAGTAGTGACAAATGTGACTTATTTTCCGGTTAAATGAAGAAAAAATATTGGCGAATAATTACGAAAAAATAAGGTTACCATGTCCAATTTATCGCACCGCAGAATCACTAATTATTACATAGAGTCATAGCAGTGTGGTACGTAAAGATATCCCGTACTTTCGAACGGGTATAACTTGGTTTTTGCATGTTATAGTACGAATTACTCGTACGAATTAATCGTGTGGCAAGAATGCCTAACCATGTCATACACATTGAAGTTACCTTTCATCGCCCTTATATGTGGCAAGAATGCCTTGGTAACTCTAACCATGCCATACACATTGACGTCCATAACTTGTTTAAAGACGTTGACGTCACACCACTCAATCTCACCCCATCTCCATATCCCTGCATTGTTGACTACAGCTACCACTGCTTCCGAGGAGGAATGAAATAAGAATATATTAGGTCACTCCGATCCCTGCAATGAATGTCTATGGATTCTGAACCATGGGAGATTTCATGTCTTTTTCTAACCAACTGAAACCGGGATTACTGTGATTAATACTTGTTGTTTTCTTTGTATCCAGTTATGTTGTTTGTTTGTTTGTTTGTTTGTTTATTTGTTTGTTTGTTTGTTTGTTTTTGTCTGTCTGTCTGTCTCTGTGTGGCTGTCTGTTTGTTTGTTTGTTTGTTTGTTTGTTTGTTTGTTTGTTAAATGTGTTTGTTTGGTGATTTTGAATTACAGTCGAGTCAAATTCAAGTGTATGGTTGTCCATATCACACCTGGAACATGTTAATTAACAATATAACAAACAAACAAACAAACACACACACACACACACATACACACACACACACACACACACACACACACACACACACATTTACAATAAAGCTCCTAAAATAGGGTGACTGAGATAGAACACAAATAGCCTTACATTTATATCTCCCAGCCCTAGCGTCACTGACAGTTTAGGAAATATCACTAGTCGGGTGTAAAATTCTCTTTAACTTTTAAGTTTGGGTCGTTGGGTCATGAACCTGATAAACAAAGTGGCAAAGGTCGCCCTAGTATTTATCTAACCCCCCCCCCCCCCTTTATCATACGGTTAATTTTCTTACGGTACTGTCTGTCTGGTAAATTCCTTTCAATGATGTCCTTAGCTTGTTTGACGGAATCATCTGATGTTACATCTAGAGGTACGATGTACAATTTCAAGTTTGCACACTCAGACTTCAGCTTGTTGGCTCCTTCGCCGTCTGTAGGAAAAGATAAATTTGAACTAGACCATAAGCTTGTACAATCCCCCTTGCTCACGATTGTAATAAGTAACCATCTGAAACCTTATTCGTAGAAACATGAACATATACATGTATTGCGTCGTACCATATACGTATATATGTGCGATGCACGCTGATGCATAGTCTGTAAGGTACGCCGTGACGGGGCGCCCTCAAACATCAGGCAACCCCCAACAAAGGAGGCCGGTGAGGGCGAAACGTCACGACGTATCTTACAGTCCAATTGATGCACAGTTACGGAAACGGCAAAAGAGCATGTTTAGTTGTAAACTGAGATAACGATCTACAGACATAAGTCATAGCCCGAGCACATTTGAGAGAAGCTGACCCATGACCATGTCTTGCATTTGTAGTACTCAGGCCACGACTAGAAGCCTCAGACCACTAGTGGTCTGAGACTCGACTTGTACACAAATATTTTATATTGTTTGCTATTTTGCTCAGGTTAATAACCACAGACAAGTCGTCTGTGGGCTAAAAGAGAATGTGGGAATAATCGACGGATTACCTTCATTATCAGTTCTATTCAAGAAAGACAGATTTGTTAATAATACATTACCCGGAAAGAGACAGCCAGCATATACGATACATCCACGGGAAGCTAGTACTTTTGCAAGACTGTGACCAAATCCTGTGTCACAACCCGTGATGAGTAGCGGTCGACCCTTGAGGTTTAACAGCTCTTTAGGCATACTAAGTATAACGAAGCAGCACGTCACAGCGAGGATAACGGTAATAACTGCTTTGTTCGTAACACTGAATGTACAACCTAAAACCGAAGACGACCTCTCCGTTGTTGTTATCACAGCAACAATCATAACCAAGAAAGACACGACAACTAGTCTTCGCTTTGTCACTGTTTCCATGGCTACCGTATCAACTTGAATTTAGCTTTCGTTCACTGGTCTGGTCGTCCCGTTTTGAATGGATTCATCTGTGCAGTACGTTTGAACACTGCAGGTGCGAGGCCATGACCCCATGTTATCGGTCAAAGGTCAAAGTGTACAGATTGTGGATAGACGCACATGTGATAGTATTATTGACAGTTTATATTCTGATTGTCTAAAGGAGAGAGAGAGAGAGAGAGAGAGAGAGAGAGAGAGAGAGAGAGAGAGAGAGAGAGAGAGAGAGAGAGAGAGAGAGAGAGAGAGAGAGAGAGAGAAACTAGAGAGAGAGAGAGAGAGAGAGAGAGAGAGAGAGAGAGAGAGAGAGAGAGAGAGAGAGAGAGAGAGAGAGAGAGAGAGAGAGAGAGAGAGAGAGAGAGAGGTGAACAAAATTCAACCTCAGGAGCAGTCGTTTACCTTACGTTTGTAAAACTGTTAACTTCATTTACCTACCATATGTAGCTAAAAGAAGACCAGTTTAAATCTTTATTTTTCTTTTTAAAAAACGACACAAATAGCCCTCACAGCTGAGAAGTAGTGCTAGTAGCTACCTTCACCGCCAAAATATTATTCGTGATGAAAGAAATGTCAATCCAGCAGGTTGCGACTATTTTTGTTGCACTATTACAAATATGACATTGACAGAAATGTCTTAAAACGGTATACTTTGCCTTTGAGTTGTAGCAATATATCTGAGGTCAGTCAGATATGACTTGTACATGCTTTATGTTTAATAGCCATTATTTCTTTTCTCTGAGTGCCGCGGCAACTGGAAATGTTGCGTAGTACTGTCGATAGCGACGATCCATGACGCAGGACGGTAATAACCAATGAGCGAAGGTCATAAACATTGTGTCATAGAAACCACCAATCAAATAACGAGGTTTAGGATTCTTATCACTCAGGGCGTCGACCATGGCGTCTATCACCATGGTTGCATCAGGAATTGTCGTCTGCAACTGGTCGACTAAATATTGAACATGACGACTGAAATAGTCCTTTCCATAATCCCTCTTGCATTCTTCACTCATTCCGTCCCATAATTCCTCGCAAAGTTGTTTGAAGACTGTTGCGTTGCTGTGACCAATATTGGTTGCCCTGGCAAACATACCAGGTTCGATCATGGAAACCTAAGTGAAAATACGATAAAAGGATAAAATGAAAATATGACAATTATACTAAATGATATAGGCTTAAAGTTGGAGAGAGAGAGAGAGAGAGAGAGAGAGAGAGAGAGAGAGAGAGAGAGAGAGAGAGAGAGAGAGAGAGAGAGAGACAGACAGACAGACAGACAGACAGACAGACAGACAGACAGACAGACAGACACACACACACACACAGACAGACAGAGACAGAGACAGAGACACAGAGAGACAGACAGACAGACAGACAGAGACAGACAGAGAGAGAGAGAGATAGATAGATAGATATATAGATAGATAGATAGATAGATAGATAGATAGATAGATAGATAGATAGATAGATAGATAGATAGATAGATAGATAGACGGACGGACGGACGGACGGACGGACGGACGGACGGACGGGCAGGCAGGCAGGTAGACAGACAGACAGACAGACAGACAGACAGACGGACAGACAGACAGATAGTAATTGTAACAAACATACCAAGATATAGGTAATCCATCTTCAATATTCTAAGCAATTTTGCGGCACAGTTGTCACAAACACAGACAAACAAACACACATACATACATACATACATACATACATACATACATACATACATACATACATACATACATACATACATACATACAAACAAACAAACAAACAAACAAACAAACAAACAAACAAACACACACACACATAAACAAACAAACAAACAAACACACAAACAAACAAACAAACAAACACAAACACTGACCTTAACACCCCATGGATACATTTCATGACGTAATGCTTCACTCAGACTCTCTGTAGCATACTTCGTCATACAGTACATAGCATTACCAGGGGGTGTCCACAGTCCTGCCATGCTGGTTACGTTCACAACTCGACCTAGAAAGAAGGGAAAATAAAGACTTTTATTTTCAAAAATGTTTTCATTGTATGTTCACGATATGATTTTAATTAGCTGACTTTTGGAAATTGATGTAGACACCATTTCCATCTCTTAGCAGGTGCTGCCAATGATAAATTTGTAGTTAAGTAGTCAATGCACTATGTTGACCCGGTTTTTATTTGTGATTGATAGTTTGTACATTAGCCCGCTAAAATAATGAGTGTATTTTCCCTACCACAACCCCCCCCCCCCCATCACACTGAAGAGAATCACTTTTTACACGAACACCTTCGTTGGCTGCTCCTGTCTTAGGATGAACATCCCTGAAGTTAAGTTACGCCAATATTGTCAGTGTTAACAATTTAATTTGATTACAAAAAAAAAGAAGATTAAGCTGGCTTACTTCGAATTCGCATTGTTGTAAACCACTAGACTTTTTATGGTGGCGCTATAAACAGACTAACCATTGATTTTTAGTTTCGTCAGCGGAAAAATATACTCTAGCTTGCGAGAATTACGAATGTTTTATTTATATCGATATCCCTTCTTACCAATCTCCCTTTGATCCTGAGAGCACTGTTGACATACGGAATTATCTAGTATAACGCAACTGTCAATCGCAGTACACGTGAACGACAGTTTTGAAAACGAATCTAGTCTCTTCTATCGTCACATTGGCAAATTTAGCCTTGGTGTAATTTAATCACTCACCCTTTGCCCTTCGTATCAGTGGTAAAAACGCCTGTGTAACTCTGACCATTCCATACACATTGACTTCAGCCAATCGTTTATAGGTTTCAATTTTGCCCCATTCTACTTCTCCCCAAGTCCAAATTCCAGCATTGTTCACAATGGCCCAGATACCTGTAGGTAAAAGTAATGCAGAGTTTGTATATGTGTGGAGATGGTTCAATGTGATACTGATTGGTGGTGGTGGTGGTGGTGGTGGTGGTGGTGGTGGTGGTGGTGGTGGTGGTGGTGATGATGATGATGATGATGATGATGATGATGATGATGATGATGATGATGATGATGATGGTGATGGTGGTGGTGATGGTGGTGGTGGTGGTGGTGGTGGTGGTGGTGGTGGTGGTGGTGGTTATGATGATGACGACGACGACAGTTTGTACAAGACAACTAAACTATAGCGATAAGTCTTGCAAAAAAACAAACAATAAAATACAAAACAAATAATAGTATGCAATAGGATGAAATTTAAAAAATTGATATAAAGTTGAAGACTACTAACAAATACATATAAAGTAAAACTATTTACTGTTTACAATTGAAACTCACCGTCTTCTAACTTCAGTAAATTTTCTTCTACAACTTTCCTTGCTATTTTTACAGACTCGCAGCTGGTAACATCAACTTGTACGATGTGAAGTCTGTCTGAACATTCCGCTATCAACTGTTTGGCGCCCTCGCCCTCTATATTAGAAAACAAATTAATGTGAGCGAAATCAGGGTTATATCACATGGAACAGGAGTATGTGAAGATTTACATGTTTTTGATTATTTTTATGTTCAATAAAGATGATGCTATACATGTTGAGTGTAATTTATTCGCAATGTTTACCTATAGGTTCTTACCATAAGCAAAATGGCGAATGTTTACACAAGGGCTCGAAACATTAACACCTTAAGTGTCTGAAGTAGCTGATAACAGCTAAAGATAAACATACTGTAAACCTAGATATTTTCGCCACTAGAAAATTTTGCGATTTTTGAGTCTTGAGCTAATTCTCAACGATTTTTTTTAATACTAATTACCAGACTGGTACATTGTGTTCACGAACAAGGAAGCATTTTAGTCACTTCTTATGTTGTGTTTTTGTAGTAGTCCAGTGAAATAAGCGAAAATAAGTCTGTAGTGAAATTTTCAGGTTTACAGTATTGTGCTCAACATTTATGGTGTCATCTTTATTGAAATAGTCAACAACATATGTAAATTATCACATACATGCTCCCAGCTCCCTGTGGTTAAAGTGTTATGCATCTCATTATAAAGGAATTGTTTCAGTAATCAAGAATTTGAAAGTTGTTGATTTGAGCGATCAGATGTAACAAATAAACAAATCATCAATTGCCAATTGGCGTCTCTGAATGATAATTTTGTCACTAGAGATATGAACGGCGACATAGCTATATCTACTGGTGTAATATTTAGGGGTGAGATCAATAGTTCAATGTAAAATAAATAACTAAATTCTTTTACTTCGTGGGTTTGAGCCATTTTAGTTTTCACCCTACAAAAATGATTTTATTTTGAATGTATCTGTTTGTACCCCTAAATACAAGTATTTCTTTAAAATGTCGTCAAATTGAGAAACAAGAGAACGTTTGATATAGTAATTGCATGGCAATAAAATAAAGTGTCAACAATTTCCTCACCACATTCTGGCTTTGTATTCATTATTACATACTACATACTACTACAAACCGATTTGACAGATTTGAGATTGATTGTCCTGTGTAAAACATTTTCAGTTTTGGCCAATTTAGTTAGAATGGGGTGGTGGGCTCTGAGGCCTAACTAAAAGAATTTTTTTTATCTTACATTGAACAATTGATCTCACCCCTTAGGTCAATCGTTTTATCGACATGTATAATGATTGGTTGTCACATTGAGAAATCAATAATTAACCTGGGTCATTGGTACAATACCAGATTGAGTGCACGTATCCTTTTTCAGAACCCTTGTGTACGATGAATCATTACTACGGAAAGCGAGTTATAGTCAAACTAAGATAGACGCAAATGATAAATATTGTTATTGCATGTGGTAGATCATACAAGATACCCGTTTGTATCAACCTATTGTAAACAGTAAATGAGCTAAACGTGCCACTACTTGAGAAAAACGTGCTATCAGAAACACCACCCTACCGTGAGTGTAATTACATCAATGTCTATTGCCAGGTTAGATCAACATGTTGCAGCAATTAATTTTGTTAAATTTGTGTCTATCTTGGTTAATACCTGTAGCTCGCTTTCCGTAGTAGTTATTGGTCTTACTTTGAGGAACACTTTTTAATCTACTGTTTAGAAATAAAACTGTAAAAGCAACATGCCACTGACACGATGGCAACGACCAATAATCACCATAGTGACGCAGTGCACAGATGTTACTATTTTCATTTCAGAATTATTGATGCAGACACAACAAATACCTGCATTGTTGTTTGAATCAAATTCATTGATATTCCACATACCCCAGTGTAGACATCCAGCGAAGACCTTCATACCAAGACTGTCCAATCTCTTAGCAAGTTCATGACCAAATCCAGTGTCACAGCCGGTGATGAAAACAACTTTTCCTTCAACTGGAATTTTCCGTTTCGGGAAAAGCATCATAACCAATATACACATTGATAGAACAGTCAGTGATAGGCATGTCTTGACGAGACACGGGTGCTGGGAGAACACCAATCTGTACATCAAGACTACTTCATCACTAAACGTTCGAGTCATGTTGAATTCACTGGCATCGTTAGGAGGAGGTGGTATGGGGAGATTCAAGAGAAACGCGATAAGTAATGCCCCAAGTGAAAATACCAAAATTTTGACCATGGCGGAAACTATGTGCAAAAGAGAGGGGTGGCAAAATCTAGGGTATATAGACGTATCTAGTAGACTAGTACGTACGAATGTCAGGTTACCATAACATGAATGACACGTCAATGGCGTACCGGGAGCTGACGTGTTATGTTGACGACAGCTGACCTCAACATGTTAAGGCTTAGGACAGATTTGTTTATGAATACACATCTGTGACATATGTTACCAATTATGATATTAATATTGAGCCTTTTTTCTATATTGAAATATACAGACGCAGCATGCACTTAAAGGGGAACTATAGGAAATAAAGGTATTTCCATGAACGGAGTCATTTCATAATTATAATTTCACATCACATGTCGCTCAGTTGCTAAGAAACACCAAATTGAAACTATTTTTTTTAACTCTATTCTTTTAGCATGCATGCATGCATGTATGCAAGCATGCATATGCATCCATCCATCCATCCACCCACATGCACACGCAGACAGACAGACAGACAGACAGACAGACAGACCCATCTACATGCACACGCACATCCACATGCATACGCACACAGGCTCGCACACACACACACACACACACACATACATACATACAGATAGAGAGACAGACAATGATTTTAACTAATACAATATCCCACACAATGCATTGGCAGACTCCCATGCTTACATACGTACAATATTATCTTATTTGCATATACTTATTAAATACTTGGCATCCTATATTTATACTGTACCACTGAAAATTGAGTTTGTTCATAAACACACTCATAACAGTACCTGTGATTGAAAAGTATGTTGATCCATTGCTGATTCTGAGAAGCTTAAGATAAGTACAGTGTCATGTATCACTATGACAATGGCAGTAAACAAAAGCAAATGTCTAATCATATATAGTATTGCTTCAAGTAAACAATGAAATCTTTCCATTATTTAAGATAGGATTCTTGTGGGTGGGTAGAGCTCAAATTGCCGATAGACAATATGAGAAAAAAAGTAGTAACATTATCAGATTTTCCATACCTACATGCAAATAATATACAAATATGGATATGATCGAATTACATGCACACAAAATCACATGATTGCACACTGTGATTGTTACAAAATACAGAATGAAATGCCAAAAATTAAAAATATGTATAGAATGTTTGTTAAAATGTTGTAGCTTCTTGCTATTCATTGACTCATGAGTTACACACACCATGGATGTATTAGTGAGATCTCACTAATACCACAGACAACTAACACACTAGTTAATTGTCTGTGCTCAGAGTTACACACACCATGGATGTATCAGTGAGATCTCACTAATGCATTCATACACACATTAACACGGTATACTTAGTATGTTGTTTCACATTCATCTGTCATGTAGGAAAACAGAGTAGAGTTGTTTCATGAATTAAAAAAATCCAAAATAAATGCCAATTTGTTATCCATATGACCACTTTAATATCCATTCTATATAAGTACATTCTATCTATACATTGAGGTACTAATTTCGACAGTCGTCAGTTACACACTGTGCAACTTTTACATACTTTACACCTTGGGTGTACAAGTTTTAAAATTGTTCTGTTATTTTGTTCAAGCAAACTCCAACCCAATCTCAATCAATATCAAGAAAAAAATTCTGGGGTCACCATGCAAATTTTTAGAACAGAGGTCACCATGATATCAAAATGAATCCATTTTAGAATCCAAAATGGCTTCCTAATATAGTGTTAGCTCTATGGGACATAAAGATTGTTGGTTTCCTTGAAAACAAGATGGCGATTCTCAAATTTATATCAAATTACATGGAAAGGACCAGCACTAGCTTTCATATGGCAAAGTTTGGAGACCTTTGAATAACTATGATTTAGCAAAATTGGTCTTTGAACCATGTAAATACTAGATGGGTTCTCAACCTTATCATTCTTATTCAATATCCACTGCAAATATCCTAACTTATGTCAATGAAAGTTATCTCTTTTGTACAAAAAAAATTGAAATTGAAATTTTTTTCTTCATTTCTTTTCCAGATGCACAAGCTAGCTGACTTTTCCTTGAACACGTTTTATGGACAAAATTAGAATATCGGTTTTCTCAAGCGACCAATGGTAAAAATGATGTGAAGTTATGTCATACGACAGTAAAATACACAATTTATTTAAAACACACACACACACACACACACACTTGGTGCCCTGAATTTCAAGTTAATCTTGCAATTTCAATATTATCTTTGAATAAATTTTATGTATACTGTAAATTTAAAATCTTGCATTGTTGTGTTCATTCCTGAGAAATCTTGAAAGTCACAATCACTTTCTTAGAACTGTTGGTTTGGCATAAGTGGCTAATTGCTGAATAAACAACTGATCTGTGATGAAGCTTGGCAGGAAACGAAACATGTATGCTTTAACCCAGGTGTCGAAGAATCCACCAATGAGATATCTGTGTTTTGGATCCAGTGACCATACAGCATGTACCATTGCATTTACAACAGGTGTACCATCATCACTAGTGTCGTCAAGAGCATTCTTCCAAAACTGCATGTGACTATCAAAGTACTCTTTCCCATAATGCCTTTTGACCTTGTCATCTAGACTATCCCATAATTGGTAGCTAGACTTCTTAAACTCCTCCCATTTGTTGAGACCAATGCTGGTAGCTCTGGCATAAGGACCAGGTTCAACCAAACATACCTGTCAAAATATAATGTCAGTAAAAATCTTAGTGGCAGTATTATATATTACTAATAGTACTAATAATTTCATGATGATCAGATGGTAATCTGTGATTTATCTAGCATGTACCATCCTTTAATTACAAAAACACTGATGGGAATCCTAGTAAAATACCTGGGGAAAGCATACAGGTACAGATTTTACATACTTACAATTCACAATTATACTGCTAGATAGTTTGCAAGTTACAACCCTGGGGCAGTGCAGTGGCCAACTCTGGTAGGGGTGTGTGGCCAATACTGCCAACCCCAGACCCCATTTTAGACCTATTTTGACCAACAATCAATACACCATAGGCAAATGCATACCCAATCAAAAGCCATGATAAAATTGTTTTGTAAATCAAAAATTCAAAATACATACGCAATCCTCATCCATATGGCCACTTTTTTAAAAATTCAGATTGTTATAGTCTGTGCCCTTCTAATGCAAACTGGGTATACACCTCTAGCAATTGAGATCTTGGTTTACTTAGAAACACACAAACTAAAAATGAGACGTGTGCATGTGTGTGTGATCAACATGTCAAAATAATAGTTTTAGTGTGTGTCTATCTTAGTAAAAGGAGACCTCAATTAACTGCCAGAGTGGTATTAATTATCTTAATTGAAGACAATCAAAAGATACTATGAATAGCTAACTAAGAACCAACACTTACATTAACTCCCCACTGTTGCATCTCATAGCGTAGTGTATCAGAGAAGCATTCAATGGCATACTTGGTCATGCAATATTCAGCATTGGAAGGAATGGTCCAGACACCCGATACACTGCTAATGTTTACAATACGACCTATTGAGAGGAAATAAAGTAGTCAAGCATTACAAGCCAAGTAAATGTTTATACAGAGAAGAATAAATATCAGACCAATCTTACATATCTGAAACCATGGCAAAATTACATGACAAAATCGAGCAACTACACATGTTGCTGTTATTACACGCCTCAATTTACACATGTGTAGAGTCCTCCCACTGTATTTCAGTATAAGTATTTTATTTCAACTTTGTACTGTATACTGGGGGGGGGGGGGGGGGGGGGGGGAGAGACAACGGCCTACAGTATCTAAATAAAATTAATATCATTATTACATTTGTACCAATTATTACTTACACCACTGCACACACATGCTACTGTAGTGGTAATTGCACTGGAATGAAGTGCATACTGACTCAGACCACTATCTTTTAGTGGTCTGTGATACTGAAAACATTATTGTACAGTTACATGCAAATGAGGGCACTATCGTGTATTGTACACAAAAGCATGTGATCACACTATCATTTTTACATAAATTTGCTGTTTCAAATAAACATAACAGTACTCCATTCCACACAAGTTCCAGTGTGAGTTTCTGCTGCACTTTCACATTTGTGAAAGTATGACTGCAGAGAACACTACAAGCAATCGTGCAAATATCCGAGTATGTCACAACTACACTCACATGTCATGAAGTTGTCATAATTAACAGCAACAGTCATCTTACCTCGGTTTCTTCGTATTTGTGCTAGACATGCTTTGGTTACACGTAGAGTACCATACACATTAACCTCAGCTAACTTCTTGAATCTCTCAATTGGTGCAAACTCAATATCAGCACATGTCCAGATACCTGCATTATTGACCACAGCCCAGAGATCTGTAGAATACACAACGTTATTAACTGCGGCACCATTCTCGCAAACCAGAGTTATTATTTGTACCACTACACCAGTAGGGAACGGTACCGTAAAACGGTCATTGTTTGCGACGATGAGTGGCACAAGCAAACATTATAAGCCCTGGTGTGGCATTAACAAAGTTGTCTTCTGACGTTGTTAGTACAGCTGAAAACATAATGGGGGTTTTTGTGACATTTTTGTACTAGTATACAAGCACAGCTAAAAATGATCAGGTCTGAAACAGGGCTGTGGCAGGCCTGGTACAGGTACAGGTAAATAACCTACCTGTAGACTTGTAGGACTAACACTACTACACTATTTCTGCTAGCCTAACTGACATTTTGATTTTTTGAATTTTCGCCCATCCATCTAGTCTAAAAAAATCTCCTTCAATCAGCTGGTATTAAGCTATGTCCTGTCACAAAAACATGTGCAAGAATTTAGAATTCAACAGAATCTGTTTCCCATATAACCTCTCATTAAAACACCTATTAATTATGGAGTTATCACGTGACCTGATTACAATTAACATCTAATTACAATTTAAATGTCTAATTCTGTATTCGACTGATCAAGTTCTCTGGAGGAATGCCAGGGAAATACCGTTAAAAAATATTCAAAAAATTCTTTCAAGTCTACAGGTAGGTTATGATGAACAGTACTTGTGCTGGGATGTGGAGTCAGAGAGGGAGACTTGAAGACAAGGAAGAGAAATATGAGAATGAGACACAAAAGAGTGACAGACACAGACAAAATGGGAAGAGTAAGGAAAGTACATTACTAACCATGATTCCTTTTAACCAAAGTTTCGTCTACCAATTTCATTGCCTTGGCAACAGATTCATCAGATGTGACATCAAGGGGTACAATGACAACACGATAAGAACACTCACTTGTCAGTTTTTTAGCACCTTCTCCATCTGGAAGAACATTTAATAATAATATTACAGAACCCCATGGCGCAAGTGCAATTGTAGCATCACTTTGTCATCATTACTTACTTCCTTTCTGCTTCTGTCCTCTCCGCCTAGAGCTTAGCGAGATTAGACGCAGTACAAATTGCCAGTATTATCATTATAATAATGATAATATATTCAGAGTATTTGCATGAGTGCTTGCAGTGTTCTCTGCGACAAGACGTTCATGAGTGCAGTGAGTGAAATTGTAGCTGAAAACTCTCCAAGCACAAACGCTTTAAGTACCCACACTGGAACTCACGCAGCATGGCGTTCTGTTATGTTTATCCATAACAGCAAATTTTCATAAAAATGATGCTGTGCGATCATGTGCTTTTGTGTACAATGAATGAATGTGACCTCATTTGCATATGATTTGCATGCTGGTATGCAATTCATGTTTATGGTAATAGCACTGCAGTGCAAATACCACTAGAATGCACACACACCAGTACATATAATCACTGGACATAATGTAATAATCCATTATATGTACTGGTGATCACTTGCTGCAGCATCACAATGTATTAGTATGCAGTGCAATACAGAAAACATTATTGCATTACGACTACTAGTATGCAAATAAGTCCATGATCATTCAATGTACAGAAAATAATGTGCATGCACATTTTGTTTATATTATGAAATTTGGACTTTTAGATAAACATAAATAACAACAGAACCCAATATTACTTGAGTGCTAGTGTATGTATACTTGGCAGTATTTACACTCGTGCTTCCTCATTTTTTTCACAGGGGTGTGTAATATTTCATATATTGTTGTTTTCTTATTGCTTAGAATGCTGTTTTCTTAGGAAAATATCGAACGAATCTTGCTGCTACAAATGTATCAATCTCTATACTTCTAAGAAATATTAGTCTCTTCTCCTTACATGTAGGAATATATATTAATCAAAAGGTTGTTATATTTAGTCTGTAGACCTGGAAAACAACAATCTATGAAATATTACACGCCCCTGTGGGTTTTTTTACTGCCACTCATCTATCTCATCACAGTACAACAACTGAGAACACAACAAGCAATATAGCGCAAATATCCTGAGTAAATGTCACACTATAAATACTCATACCCTTTGGAGTATGGGTTCTATTAATTCACTGTTGATGTCTGCTTTTGTGTTGTGGTTGGCTGATTAAATACTGTCAAAAAATAGCTATTTGTTTTGTTGTTTCTGTTTCTTTGTTTGTTTGTTGCTGTTTTGTGTGTGTTTGTTTGTTGGTTGGTTGGTTTTTTTGAGGAAGGGGAGGCATTCATGGCATTTTCATAAGATTCCTTCACACAAATTAATATTTCTCATCTGCATGAAAACTTTAAATGTTTTAAACTTGTGTTTCGACTTGTGAAGTTGTGTCACACACAAATAATATTAATACAATATTTAACAATTGCAACATAAGA